>NC_054758.1:0-300000 GCF_018143015.1 Lytechinus variegatus
CCTAACCCTAACCCTAACCCTAACCCTAACCCCAACCCTAACCCTAACCCCAACCCTAACCCTAACCCTAACCCTAACCCCAACCCTAACCCCCAACCCTAACCCAACCCCAACCCCAACCCCAACCCCAACCCTAACCCTAACCCTAACCCTAACCCTAACCCTAACCCTAACCCTAACCCTAACCCTAACCCTAACCCTAACCCTAACCCTAACCCTAACCCTAACCCTAACCCTAACCCTAACCCTAACCCTAACCCTAACCCTAACCCTAACCCTAACCCTAACCCTAACCCTAACCCTAACCCTAACCCTAACCCTAACCCTAACCCCAACCCCAACCCCACCCCAACCCTAACCCTAACCCTAACCCTAACCCCTAACCCTAACATAATAGAATTGAAGGAGTGACTTTCTCCTTTATGATAAACCTAATAGAATTGAAAGAGTGACTTTCCCCTTTATGATAAACATAATAGAATTGAAGGAGGGACTTTCTCCTTCATGATAAACATAATAGAATGACTTTTTCCATTATGGTGGTGGTGGTGATTTTTTTTTCTGATTGCTAAGAAAGCAAGGATGCTTGTGTAACACTCTTAAGATGTAGCGTGGTAATATGGATGAGTGTTAGCTAGAGGTAAGACTTTAGTAAGAGAATCCAACTCAAAGTATATAGTTTAGATGATATTTATTCACACAGACATATATATATAAATGAACAGTCGCTTGTGGAGAACTCGGGCACTCCCCTATCAAGGCCTCAAAGGGCAGGAGCGCAGCTGTGGAGTGTAGTCCGAAGACTAAGGAAAAGAACCCTGAGAATATCAAGCCCCCCTATTTTATACTCTGAGGGATGTGTTTACCCCTTTTTACTTATCTATAGAAACTGCACATGTGTAGACTACTTAATGAAATATAACAAAGGACAGGTCTGGAAGATGCAGGTAACAAAGAGTAATAAATAAAGGATTGAGACGAACTAATGAAGGAAGGAAGATTAATCTAAGGGAATCTATTGTTTGTCACTGAAGATGGTGTTTACATTTGGGTAAGGTATTGTTAACAAAGGGTAATGTGATTGTATCACTGCCTGAATATATTGCATGGTCTAGTGATGTATACTGTGGTCAACTTCTACAAATTTGGGATGAATATTTTACTCTTACATTAGATACACCTTCTGAAAAGAAACGTCCTCGTTTCCAAATATATAAAGAATTACACTGAAAAATAATACATACTGTATATAGCCTAAGGGAATCATAGCATGCACTATACATACATGTATAACAAAAATATGTATGAATGTAAGGTATGACTTTGAAAAACAAATTAACATAGTGTGTATCCAAATTGCATCTCATTAATCAATGCTGCAAGTACCAATTAGAATTGACCAACTGGCCTATAAATTTCATTATCATATTGAATGGTCTGAATTCGGAAACCTACAAACGAAATAACTGTACATGATGTATATATGAGCAAATAACAACACAAAGTTATTAACGAAATCAACATGCAATATAAAACACACAATGTGCTCCTAAAACAAAACTCAAAAAGCTATTCAAAGGAAATAAAATTTGACAATCAAAAACATAGAAATGAAAAAGAAATTATACTGAAAAGATTGACTCTAAACTAGCCTAAGAAGAATGCGATCATCCATGCTACATAAAGAAACAGGTGAAATAAAACGACGATTACATTACATTGAAAACATACAGACATAATACATGTCTAATCCAAACTCATATTGAAGTGTGGTTAAAATAAATTAAAGCATAGCGACGACGCTAAGTGTATAGCAATCTAAATAAAACAATGTATCAACAACTACAAAACATAACAAGGAAAATAATTGAGAAATTATCAAAACCAAATTATTTCTGAATACTAAAGCAAAATGAAATTAACCTGTAATCCAAATTGATGAATAAACTACAGTTCAATATGTATACATTTAGTTCAAGAAAATAAGCAAGATGCATGGATATACATTATATACTTCTCCAATTGAGGAATGTGTGATTATGTTGTGAAATAAATGCGAGTGAAATCCACAATTAGTGACAGTGATAATTAAACAAATTAAAATTGAAATACAAGTTGATCACTTTAAGTTATTGTCTGCATAGGAGGACTAAGATTCTATGGGCGAAGAAAAGTTGCTCATTCAAGAAAAAAAAAATGCAGAATAATTGTTCATCATTTATATATATATATCATCAATATTATGCACAATTGACTTGGAAAGCTATATCAACGAATTAAGTTGACGAGAATGGGTAGAAATCCATTTTTTTTAATGTTGCAAATACTCCAATCAAGAAGGTATGATTATGCTCTAAGTTTATGCAAGAAAATATGAAAAAGTGAGCAGTGTTTGAACAGAAAATGAAAATGCTAATTTTTGGAAATGAATAGAATGTTAAAATAAGGTCAACAAGATTCGTAAAATATTTCTTCACCATGTGGAAGATGAATTAGGAACTGCATCTGCATGATGTTGAAACAGATAGTTATTGTTTATGTAATTTTTCATGGTAAGGAATGCCATTGAAAGAGAAATGATTGAAGAAACATCAAAGAAAATATAAATGGTGGCCAGTCATCATAATTTTCCTTTTCTCTTTAAAACCATAAGTGTTTATTCGAATTCTATCCATAAAGTGAGACGGGAGGAGGACCAGGACCATGAGGGAGTATGAAAGGGTGCATGCAAGAATGACAAGAACGGAGAGTGGAAAGGGGGTACATGGAGAGATGACAAACAGATGGAAGGAAGTAATAGCTATGAAGGCTAGAGGTAGGTCTCGAGAAAGGGTCCGGGGATCTACCTTGGATGTGCTCAATGCTACATGTATATTGGACGGGTCATGGGGAGGAACTGGGGATGAGAAAGTGGTGTCATGTGCAGAAGTACGGGTAGATGTCGGTGATAGTCCTATAGGAGCATGAGGGGAGGCGGAGAAGAAGTAGTAGAGTGAAGAGAAGGAGTGAAAGCATCCAAAACAGGGTTGTCAGATACAGAATAACCTGTTTGCATGTCGCATAGTGAAGGAGGATGAAGGGCTTTTAGTAATGGAGGATCAGAAAGTATGGGAGGAAGATCATGGCGATCAGTGATATCAGAGACTTGCACATGGGAGTTCATAGTCTTGATGCCACCATCGAGGGTGGAGGAGGAGAAAGATGGGCATCTGCTTGGGATAGGTGCTGATTTTCAGCAGAAAGAGTAGGGACTACAGAGATAGGGGAAGTTTTGTCCAAGTGACCAGAACGCAAAGAAGTATTTGCAAAGGATGAGTGAGAGATGGCAGGATTAAGAAGGTGTATGGAAGATGTGTCCTTATCATGACTGTCAGGATTGTGAGGAGAAAATCTGTCAGTTGTGACATTCCTCTTTAATTGTTCAATGAAACGATTCTGAAACGCTATCTCGTTACATGACATCCATCTTATGTCAAGAGTCAAACATGGGTTGAAGGCGGGTGCATATTCTACTTTTGAGAAGGGAGCATTAAGTCTCAAAGTTTGTAGGAAATTATTTCCTAAGACAACGTGCTCAGTGAGGGAGTCAACAACATGAAATAAGCACAAAATTTGATCACCGCCAAAACTTGTGGAAAGTAAGGCTGCTATTTCACCAAAGCATCGAGCACCATTGCAGTCGGTGCCAGGTGGGTGGGAGGCAGGGAATACAGGTAAGTTAGAAAGACAAGGTAAACTGTTAACCAGGTCCTTACTTATTACAGATAGGGGGCATTTATCATTGATTGCTGCAGGAATTATCGAACCCAGTCCAAAAGATACATTTATATGAGGAATAGGAGGATATCGAACTACAATATTACCACTCCTATATACCAGTGGATCCATTAATGGTCTAGTGGAACCCTATTTGCAACTGAAGAAAATGGCATTTTCAGCACGGGAAACATACTTCAAAAACTCAAAACTGAAATGAATGATAGAAATATCAGATAATGAAATCATTTGCACCGAGGACCCAAAACTTAAAGGTAACCTAGTCAAGCTTATATTAAGAATGACAAGATAAATATGAAACAGATAGGGGGCATTTATCATTGATTGCTGCAGGAATTATCGAATCCAGTCCAAAAGATACATTGATATGAGGAATAGGAGGATATCGAACTACAATATTACCACTCCTATATACCAGTGGATCCATTAATGGTCTAGTGGAACTCTATTCGTATGCAACTGAGGAAAATGCCATTTTCATCATGGGAAACATACTTTAAGAACTCAAAACTAAAATGAATGATAGAAATATCAGATAATGAAATCATTTGCACCGAGGACCCAAAACTTAAAGGTAACCTAGTCAAGCTTATATTAAGAATGACAAGATAAATATGAAACAGAACATAAACAAAAATATAACAACTGAACAAAATAAAAAAAATTATGCTAAAATATAATCCATTAAAAGCAACTAAAAGTCTAAATCCAATATAATATATGCAAAATACAGGAATATAGGAAGATATAGTAATTAGCGAAAACAATAGCAAAAACCTAAAATCAAAAGGAAGAAATTTACTTAAGTTGTCGAGAAATTAAATCAAAATAATAAACAATTCAGCAGAAGTACGAAATCGTCCCAAAACGGATAAGGAGAGTGTATCAAGTTCAGTTTGCCAGCATGCAGGCACATCCACGACGAAAAAGAGTATCCAGGAACACAAATCTGTTCACAGTTCAGCCTCCAAACGATAATAGAGATGGAAACAAGGATGAAAATGGTGATGACTCTGAAGATCTTGTCAAGAAAACTGGAAACTGGAATTCCCGGACAACCTAGGGAACGACGCTATATCAGGATGCAGAGGTCCAGGATAGAAGTAATAAAAACAGAGAGATAAATATACGAAGATCTCAGCTACATGTCCATGCAGACCACATACACGAGTTCAGTTGAAATTGGTTTGCTGGTAATCCTGGTATGATGAAATAACGATCATCCGGCTCCAAGATGGCGCCCAAAATGGCCACCATTCACAGATACTGGAATAACTCACTCATTATTCACACTAAACACCACATTTGTATGTTAGAGTATGTATGTTAGAGTTTGACTATGTTTAACTGTTGAAGCAGTGAAGAAATTGATTATAGATTCCCCATCTACCTCCTGTGAGCTGGATCCTCTACCGACATGGCTTGTCAAGAAATGTGTGGATGAATTGTCTCCTGTGATTGCTCGAATCATCAACCTGTCATTCAGAAATGGCCACTTTCCAAATATAAACTTCTCATATTAACATTCAAATGTATTCATGGTATTGCCCCTGCTAATCTTCAAGAACTTGTCCAGATTCATAAACCTAAGCGTAATCTCCGTTCTGGCTCACAAAATCTTCTCTCTGAAAATCACTTAGATCTATATCCAAAAACTTTTAAAGTTACGACGTCTACATATCCTTCGCTTTTTCTACGTGAAATCTTACATTTTGATTGGCAAATGATCATAATTTTGTTGATTTGGACATGGGAATTGTTCCTTGTGTGCTTTTGCTTCACAAATGTTGGTATCTTGTGGTGATATGACTCAAATTCTGCTGTTAAGTGAGTGAACTTGGTATACGATGTGATACCACAATATGAACATATATGTTCCGTGTAGTCCCATACATATTGTGCATCTCTATACTGGCTGATCTCACGCTTACATAGCAATAGGCCTAGCTTGTCGCCAAGTCATCACTTTCGAATTGTTTTCTTACGGTTTGGACCATCATTACAGTACAAAACGTGATGTGACATATAATATGTTGGAATGATTTGATTATTGGATACAGAAGTCGTATATTTGAGGGCCATTACGGCGGTCGGCATTGCTACCAACAAGTGCAAAGGACATCCAGGTACTGACTCGTTTATACACAAACTCCCAAAAGGGATAACCATATCTAGCATTAACTTTTTCATTAGTCTTATCTGCCGATCAGGATTGCCAGGCAGTGATACCGATACTGATAATGAAATTATAGAGAACAATCTTGTGGAAATATATCCTAACTTGAACCGGACAATGATTGTTCACCATTTTGTTTTGATACATATGAGGCTGTACATGATGCCCAAACAAGTGGGAACATTAACCATATGAAGAACGCAGTTCGAAGTAGCTGCTTGTTATGCAAAGCAGATATTATCAATTGCAACACCAATGAAACTTTATGTGATAACTGCTCAGATTTACCCGATAGAGTAAATTCACTGGAAGTATCCATCCGTGACATCGTCACCAAACTGAGCGACCAACACCACGTTTCAATAGATGAGAACTTGATAGGATCTACTGCCGAGAGTCCTATTAAAAGGAACAATAGAGCTCAAAGTTCCAACCTTAATGAGA
Source organism: Lytechinus variegatus (assembly GCF_018143015.1). NCBI lineage: Eukaryota > Metazoa > Echinodermata > Echinoidea > Temnopleuroida > Toxopneustidae > Lytechinus > Lytechinus variegatus. The sequence goes on from NC_054758.1 coordinate 6,398, forward strand.
CTCTCGATACAGTCATTGATTTAGAGACCCCAGAACAATTCATCACTAATCCATCTTTAGATCATCAACTCAATGAGTCCAGATCTAAACTGAATGCAGTGTCAAGTTCTGAATTGCAGGATGAGCAACTAAACCCTCTTCATTGTCCAAGCATTGAAGAACAACTGAATGATTATCGGGACAAACATCAAGCTCATTATGCATCAATAACTTCAAATGCCATAACAAATAAGAACGTTCAAACTTCAAATAAGACTGAAGTCTCGAGCAAGAACCATAAGAAGGTCGATGTACTTATCGTCGGTGACTCCATGACAAAGAGTATTGTTTCTTCTAGACTCTCCAAGAGAAGAAAAGTTCTTTCGAAATCACTACCGGTGCGCGGATCGAGGATACATTCGATTTGATATGCTCCACTGCGACTGAATGCCAACCGGATGAACTCATACTTCATCTCGGTACTAACAACCTATCTCACGATGACGAAAATGAGCTTGTAACTAAAATGGCATCACTAGCCGACCAGGTTATTAGAACCACTTCTGTTTCTTCAGTTGCCATTTCATCTATTATTCACCGTTCGGAAGAAAAGGAAGAGGACTTCCGCAAAGTGAACAACATTAACCAAGGCCTGAAACTTTTGACCAATTAGCGTGAATGGTCCTTCGTCGACAACGACAATATTGAACCTGGCCTACACTTGACGACAGATGGCGTTCATCTCAACGGCTACGGTGTTCGCCTACTCGCCCAGAATATAATTGCTCACCTGAGGAGCAACACACTTCGCTCGAAAGAGTGGTCTCGTCCAACTTCGAGAAATTATGCGTCAATCATGAGTTATGACCAGAATCCACATTTTCGAAACTATACGCATCAAAAGTTTCGATGGAAACCCAAAGGAAGATATTTTCCACGAGATTGGATGGACAGCCTGGACACAGCCAAAAGACTCCTAAACCCGTAATGAATGTAAAACCCAAAGCCCCACAATCTGACGTTGAATTCGAAAAAACATCAAGACCAGTATTTGAGCAAAACGCTAGTTTCGAGTCGTGCTCAACGAGTGATTTATGCGAATCGCTCGACTCCGCTCTAGCCTCTAGTAATGAATTGAGTGACTTAATTACTATGTCTCACATTGAAGACTGCAATCCTGATCTTGACGTCAAAGGAAAATACATTAAACTGGCCGATGATGGCAGCATTCCACTTACATCAAATTTCGGTCTGAGAGTCTGTCATTTAAACATAAACTCCTTACCGAATAAGTTAGAGGAATTCAAGTTTTTATTTAAAAATTTTCCGTTTGATGTAATCGGTCTTACTGAGACTCATTGCGACAATAAAGTAGGTGACAATGAGCTACAAATTGGCGGTTATGACATGCTAAGGAGAGATAGAACCAGACATGGTGGGGGTGTGATGGTTTATGTAAAAAACTCTCTCTCATATCAACACATAAAAGAAGAACTTGACTTTGGATTGGAAACGATCTGGATAAGAACCAAATTGTGGAAGGGAGCATGTCTTCTATTATGTGTTTTATATCGTCCCCCAAACTCTTCAGCTGATTTTTTCGATTCAGTGTCTGCGATGATGAGTAAAGCTTTAGATTTTGATTGTGAACTAGTAGTAATGGGAAATCTCAACTGTGATTTACAAAGTGATAATTTAGATTCTGCATCGCAAACCCTTTTATCACTTAAGCAGGGTTCCCTTATGTCACAGTTAATCAAATCCCCCCCTCGTGTGACCAAGTATTCTAAAACACTAATAGATCACATATATTCAACATGTCCGGATGAGCACAACTCCACAGGAGTAATAAGAACCCATATTAGTGATCATTACTTGATCTACACGTGTTTAAATTGTAAAGGTTCCGATCGTGTACACAATGATATCCAATGTAGAAACTTGAAAACATTTAATCAGGAGGACTTTGTAAATGATCTTTCAAACTTATCTTTTACTAATATGTATGGTGTAAATGACGTCGACACAGCTTGGGAACAGTGGTACAAACAAATAATGTCAGTGATTAATAAACATATGCCATACAAACGTAAAAGAATGAGAAAAACCCCTTCTCCCTGGATCACAGGTAAAATAATAGCCTTGATGAATAAAAGAAAGCATCTTCATATCAAAGCCCTGAAGTCTAGTTCCCCAAGTTTATGGAAAGAGTACAAAAAAGTGAGAAACAATGTAACGTGTTTGATTAAGAAAGCTAAACAAATGTATGTACAAGACTTATTGATAGAGAAGTCTGGAGACCCAGGTGCGTTATGGTCAATCCTAAAACAACTGTCCTCTAGTTCTGGACAACTTGCTATAAAATTGCTGATTGATGACAAGGAAGTCACTCAGCCTGAAATAGTAGCTGAAAAACTTAATGATTACTTTATTGGTAGTGTTTCGAAATTGCTGGGTGACGTGGAAGAAAGTGATTTTGTGCCCACGTATACAAATATAGTAACTGACAATCCATTATCAGAACTAAATTCTGATAATCAAAATGAAACTTTTGATATTCCTCTTATATCATACGATTTTGTTTCAAAAGAAATCGATGGCTCTTCTGTAAAAAAGGCCACAGGGCCTGATGAAATCTCGGTTAAAATTTTGAAAATGATGAAATGTTCCACATCTGTAATAGATAGTCTTATTTATGTCTTTAATCTTTCATTATCTAAAGGGTACTACCGGAAGCCTGGTGTCTTGCCAAAATTCGTCCAATCCATAAGACTGGAGAGCGATCATGTGTAGAAAACTATCGTCCAATATCCTTGTTATCAATTGTTTCCAAGATTTTGGAGAAGTGGGTACAAAAGCATTTACAGGCACATTTATTAGATATACATTTTTTAGTGATAAACAATTTGGCTTTAGACCAATGCATTCCTGTGAAAGTGCTTTATTGTGTATGGTCGACGATTGGGCAACTGAAGTTGACAGGAGTAAGTTTTGTGGAATAGCTTTTATTGACATGCGAAAGGCTTTTGATTCTGTAAACTATGATGTTTTACTACAAAAACTGGTTGCAATAGGATGTTTGATAATGCTATCGCATGGTTTAAATCTTATTTTTGTTTTAGGAAACAATACACAGAAATAGGAGGGATCAAATCGAGTATAAAATCAACCTCTTCTGGGGTCCCACAAGGCTCAGTTTTAGGGCCCTTACTATTTACAATTTATATTAATGATCTGGCTTCTTGTATCAAATCAGGGAAGATTGTTGTGTTTGCTGATGATGCAACGTTGTATGTTAGTGGTAGTACCATAGAATCTGTAGAAAACCAGCTTAACTCCGCAATGAAAGAAGTATATGAGTGGACATGTAAAAACAGATTGATATTAAATGATAAAAAAACCAAAGTAATGCTTCTTGGTTCTCGCCAGCGGTTATCAACCTTGCGGGCCAAAACACTATCTGTAATAATCAATAACACTATTTTAGAGTGTGTATCCCAGCACAAATGTTTGGGCGTGATAATTGATGATACTTTGACATTCAAAAAACATGTTGATTCAATTGTAAAAGTAATAAAACAAAAGCTTGGGTTAATTAGAAGAAACAAACATATATTTGATGTGGAACAACTTAAACGATTATACATAGGGTTCGTTCTCCCTCATGCAATGTATTGTTCAAATGTGTGGTCGTATAGATCTGAATCTAATTATAATACTGTGCAAAAACTACATAAACGTGCAGCTTACATCGTTAGCGGTTATACATGGGAAACCCCATCAGAGCGTATTTTTCAAATTCTCTCCTGGTCTTCTTTAAAAGAATTGTACAGGAAATCTACATTATGTATGGTATACAAGTGTGTAAATGGATTAGCTCCCCATTTATTAAGTACCAAATTTATTTTTAATGATGATGTATCAGAGCGTATAACACGAAGAACTAATAAATTAATGCTACGAGCCCCGAAATTCAAAACGCAGTATTACAAAAATACATTTATACCGGTAGGCATAAGTGAATGGAACTGTTTATCCCAAGACACTCGATCTGCACAATCATTAGCAATATTCAAACGTCTTCTGAATTCTTGAAAATAATCCCACACCATTTATATCTTAATTGTATCTTATTTGTAAAATTTGTTTTCGCTTATGTCAAATGTAATCATAATGTTGAATTTATGTTACAAGTAAGTCTGCAGAGTGTAATGGGGGGTGTGTGTGTGTGTGGGTTTGGGTGCTTCTGTGTGTTTGTGTGTTTCTGATGAGGATTGGGACTTTTAAAGGTTTATTTCTTGTATATTTTGCATATTATGTATTTTATAATTTGTATGTATTTTGATTAACAGGGCCCAATTGCAAACCAGCTTTTTATCTTTGTTAATGTTTTTTATCGTGTATAGCTGAATTGGTCACCCTGTATAAAGATGTGAAATAAATAAATAAAATAAATAAATAAAACTGTCAAGACCAAATCATATGGGGATCGGGCAGCACAATGGAATTCTTTCATCGACATTAAGAAATATTACCCAGCTTGAGAAATTCAAAGTTCAATTAAAAACCCACCTTTTTCAGAATGTTTGATTTAGTCACTCGCGCATAGAGACCTGTAGGTGTTATGCGTATTTAAGAAATGTACTATTATTATATTATTTATTATTTCGGTACATATTTATTGGTTTAAAGAGGTAAAAGATCTAGTGATACTGGTAAGAGTAAAAATAAGCAGACTAGGGTACCTAAAAATCCAAGATGGCGTCCAAAATGGCTGCCGAAGCCTAAAAATCAACCATTCATCTGTTACTTCTTTTAATGTCTTTAATTTTGTTTCTATTTAATTCTATTTAATTTCTTAAGCCTATTTTGGCCTAACGCTCTTGGCCTAATTGTATTCCTCAAACATAAAATTATTGTTGTTCAAATCTGTTAATGACCAATAGGTGTAATTAATTCCTCAAACATAAAATTAGTAATGTAAATAAAAATAATCCGCTTTTAAATGGTGCTCATCAGAACAACATGTCTAAGCGCTCTACAGATATTACCGTTTCATGGCCAGTTTGAATACAATTATTGTATTCCTCGTACAAGTATATAAATTAGCCTTGGAAAAAGCTGTGTCATTACCAATTTTGTTCCTCATACATATAAATTATCAAATCAATTGCTTGAGATCGTTACACTGGGAGTTTACAAAAGGAGAAGACGTATAATTTTACTAGGAAAAACGTTTGCCGTGAAATAGTTCATGTCGTGTACAGGATAAGGTTTTTTTTTGTAATTTCTAATTTCTTTTGATACTGTTCTGTTTTATCTTGTAAATCGATTTTATTTAGATTTGTAGTCACCGACTGAGGGCGCATTGATTTCGTAGTCATGGGAAGCCTGTCGTTTGTCAGTTTAGTGTTAGTATTTTCTAATTTTGTGATATACAAGCCCAATGATGTAAGTATTGTTCTTGTTTATTTTGAAGTTTATTAGTTACATTATCAGATAAGCCAATTGCCATGTTGAAATGTGGTTTAATTGATTACCAATTGATATGACAAAATTATGTAAGCTTAGTGAATTTGTTCTAATTAAAACGCCGTACGTGTACGTGTATGCATTGTGTAATAGGAAGCGTACGTGGCGTACCTAGTTGTGTATGTAACTTGAATTTGGCGCCTTCGGGCACGTGATGTCTTCATTGTAAATAAGCCATGCAAACATAAATAAGTAAACGGATACGCATTTGAATATTAGTTGATTTCTTTTATTATGAAAACAGTTTTACAGAAAGGATTAATTTAGGGTACAAAATACAATAATCAATACATAACATTTACAGTAATCAGTATGCTTATACTTGATGTGACCTTGAATCTTGTCAAGGTCATTCTTGGTTGTTGTTTGGAAATCAGTAGCCATTACTTATAGTTATATGTGTCATGACATGTCAATTTAGCTTATACAAGTTTTGTTTAATTTGTTATTAAATTGCAGATTGAACCAGTCAGTCTCATCCACATTATAGTCAAGACTCGGTCTGATACTTGGGTTTTGTTTGCCGTATCACACGTCACATCTACAGTTCAATATCAGCTTGAGTGTCTTCAGTGTCATCCTCCTTCAAGTACGTCACTGCAATGGAAGGCAGCACAGATGAAGAAGTCACCTTTAAGGTCAATAGAAAGTCGGAGGATTCTGTAAAGATGGACAGTGTTAAGATGCACAATGACTTTATGAACAGAGACGACATCAGGCCCGAAGACTCTGTGAGTCAGAGGAGTAGTAGTAGTACCACGTCAGCTAGTTGGAGACTTCGAGCTAGGGCTAGGAGAGCTGCCTTAGAAGCAGAAGTCATGGCTCTGCAAGAGCAACAAGAGCTTGAGCTTGAGGAAATCAAGTTAAAACAAAGGAAAGCTGAACTTCTTCTTAAAATGAAATTGAAGGTAGCAGAGGCAGAAGAAGCTGTTTATAGAAGTACACAGTCAGACGTCAATGTCAAAGGGAAGACTGATCCTTTAGAACAGGACAAGACTGAAGAACCTTCTAAGCTTGAACCTTTAAAGGACAATTCAACAATGCCGGCTAAGACAAAACTGACACCAACTTGTGACAATTCTTCAACAAGTGAAAGTGATAAGATGATGGGTAAGATGCATTCTGACATTTTCCATCACTTACAGCAAGGACAGAAACAACATCAGCAGCTGTTGGAAGCTATCACCATTTCCACTGCCAACATTATGTCCTTTGATGGTAACCCTTTGAATTTTTATGAATTCATGCGGTCGTTTGACAGCGTCATTGGTAGTTCTTCATTGGACAATAACACCAAGCTACTCAAGTTATATCATCTTTGTAGTGGAGCTGCCAAAGACATCATCCATTGTTGTCTAATGATGCATCCAGATGATGGATACTTACATGCAAGAACGCTACTGACTGATCGTTTTGGAAATGCTTTCAAGATCTGTGATGCCTGGATCAAAAAGATCACAGAAGGACCAGTCATACAAAATGATCCAAAACAGCTGAGAGATTTCGCTGATCAGCTTAAGACCTGTGGTGAAACCTTGATGGCAATAGGAATGCTCCGAGAGTTAAGCTGTAGGAGTGAATTGGTAAAGATCATTGAACGTTTGCCATTCCACCTGAAGAGCCGCTGGGTACGTCATGTGAAATCAATCAGAGATGTTGGAAGACAGCCTACTATCCAAGATGCAGTTGACTTTATCACTGATGCAGCGGATGAGCTCAATGATCCTGTATTTGGTGCACTTCTTACTGTAGGACCAAAGAGTGGAAGTACTGACAAAGTAAGAACCATGTCAGGTAGAGGTCAGGTGAGCGTATTTACCACTTCCGCCAATCCATCTACTCAGAACTGCATCATGTGTAATGCAAGCCATGATCTTTTTGGCTGCCAGGAGTTCAAAAACATGAATCCTGATGACCGCTTTGATTTTGCCTTCAAGAACAGATTATGTTTCAATTGCCTCTTACCTGGGCATATTTCTTCTAGATGCAACATCAACAGAACCTGCTCTGTTAGAGGATGCGATCAAAGACATACAAAGTTTCTCCATACTGGGAGAAGGATGACATCTCCACAGCACCCTACACTTCTCAGTGCGAGTGACGCGTCTACTCAAACTGACAGCGATGTATCATCCCATGCCAGCTGTGGCGCCATGGGGGCCGGAGCTAGCAGAATCGCTCTTCCGATAGTACCGGTCACTGTTAGTGTCCCAGGTGAAGTAGGAGGAACTATTGAGACTTTTGCTTTGCTGGATTCTGGTTCCACAAACTCATTTTGTCTGAAGGAAATAGCAGAGAAGATCCAGACAAAGGGACGAAAGAAGATCTTATCAATATCTACACTAGAAGCTCCTAACCACACCATGGAATGCGAAGAGGTGAAGCTGAGTGTAAAAGGGTCTTCTGGTACATCAAGCAAGAAGATAGATGCTGAGTTCCTTGCACGTCCAAGCCTGAATATCAGTACAGTGAACATGGCCACTGAAGAAGAGATCTCCAGATATCAACATCTTTTTGGTATTGATCTCCAAGTGACAACAGGAAAGGAGGTATCTTTACTTATCGGACGAAGCTCTGATGCCACTGGAAATCAGAGCAGGTGCTCCAGGTGAAGTTTATGCCATCAGGACAGCACTTGGGTGGACGTTAAATGGACCACTAGGAAATGAAAGTAGTCTTCTGAATCATCAAGCTTCATCTAACTTCGTTTCTGCTACAGGAGACCTGCCGCTGAGAGTCGAACCTCAACAAACTTATAAGCAAGGTGGAGTTGATCGAGATGATGATTGCCAACTTCCATCTCCCACCCTAACTCAGGATCTGCCAAATAATCCTCAAGTGACAAGCAGACAAGACTCCATGAAGACTCGACTGGATAAGGATGGCTGTCTACATGTGCATCCTAACTACAGGGAGGAGATGAAGTTTTTGCTGGAGGAATCATATGCTAAGGATGTTCTTGATGCAGCTCCTGAGAAAGATGAAGGTCTGATAGAGCTTTTCTCCAAGATCCCTGGCATCGTCAAAAGCAGGCCTTCAACAAGAGAATCGACACAGGTCTATGATGATGAAGATGTGAATTCGAAGCTCTTACTTCTGTTGGACAGGAGGCTACAGCTACTTCCAGAAGTAACAGACCAGATGTCTCGAAGATGACTCAGAGTTAAATGCAACCTTTAGCGGACTTTAAATACTAGTCAAGAGAATACTTACCTCATGTGTAAATTCGAAACGTTGAAACCTTCGCATCGCAATCTACAAATAAGTCGCCTTGTGATTGATGCCAATGGAAACTCTTCACTTATTTTGTGACTGCTTGGAAGATTTATCCAGGCTTTCTAGGCAAGAAAGGCGTCAACCGCGGCAAATCCAAACAAAGTCTAGCATCATTATTTCAACTATGTCAATATTGAACATTATTCTGGAAATAAATTATTCATTGTGCTAATTTAGAGCGCTAGGTCAGGACCTAATTGATCGCAGATAGAGAAACTTGTAAAATATCCGGGTAAAATATATGCAATTTATGATAACTGGATCAACGATTGTCTTTGCGAGGAGATAATATCAATTTAGATAATCCTGTGCAGTGATCTTTGAACTTATCGCGATATAAGCATTGTGAAGTCATTAATAATCGTCAAATTATGAAATCATATGGATTCTGTTTCGTGAAAGCATTACTATATGTCTACGAATATTTAATATCATGATGTCAACAGTGATTACGACATGTGTCAAAATATGATAATGTATATCATCACGAGGAGTTTAGAGCGAGATTGATAAGCTTGTGAGCTGGATTTAACTGGACCTTAACGCGGTCAGCGTATCAACAGTAGTCTTACCAGTACTGATATTTGATAACTGAAAACTGAACTGAGACAAGAACTAACGTTCAATCATTTACAAGAAATAGACTTGAACTTATAAACTGATTAAGAAGGTTGTGTATCAACACATGTGGACTTATCTGCCAGAATATTCATGTTTATTCATGCATTTGTAAAAAATGTGCATGTTGTCATTTTTCAAGAAATTTGCTCAGTTGACATTAAAGATGTGACAAAGTTTATATGGGTTATGTAAATTTAGAAAATTCATAATTTCCAGTGTGAATTGTAAATTTGATTCAACAGGATTTGAGCTGCAGTCAAAACATGTATACATTTGTCTTTGTGTTAGGTCACCATGCTAAGTTGAATGTGGTGGAAGAAGAAATTGCCAAAAAAGGGATTGTTATAGAAATTCAGGATTATTTTCGTTAGTGAGAGAATTAATATGTCATGCTAGGTAAAGTTTATGCAGATTAGCTTTATATAAAAGAGAAAGGACAATTGTGAGTTATTATATAATGATATGCTCTTCAAATGTTGGTTTAGAAACATAAATGTTGTCAATTTGATATGATGAATGAAAGAAATGCAAATTTATTATGAAGCAGAACTTTAGAAATGTATTGAATGTTATATGCTCTTGTTAAGGCGTTCGTAGAACAGTTTGTCTTTTGTATTGTGTAAAAGGAAAATGTCAAGAGTTCAACTCTTCGTGAGAAGTTCAAGTCGGAGTTTACATTTGTATTATGCAAAAAAATTGATGGGTTGAGAAACAGCTAGTTTTTCTGATTGCATGTTTCGCATATTATAGTAATTTTCTCATAGTGTCACAGATGTCCCTTTTTCTAAGCCAGAATGAAGACGTCGTTTTGATTAAACATTTTCAGTGTCATTCCTGGTGTATGGAATTATAGTTAGGAATCAGTTCCTTTTGTGTCAAATGTTTACCAAAATGATGCTTCTTCAAGCAAGCCAAGTTGGAGGCTCTGAACTTGGTGTTGTCATGGTGACGTTAAGAATGTTTGATATACATACAGTCATTGTAGTGTACTTATTGCTAGTTTGGATTTTGTAATTTTCATCTGTCCTTATGAATGCAAAAGATTTTTTGGCTAGTTAATGCAGTTTGTTTAAAATGTTTCTTCATTGTGAAAACATAAAATACTTAAGATAGGTTAAGGCCTAGTTAATCAACTGAAGTTGTGAATTTTGGTTTGATATAATAATATTTCAAAGGTAAATGTTATTTACAAAAAAATTGTTAATATAAGAATTCATGATGAACATAGAGAGTTTTTATGTAATTTTGATTTCGTAAAGGAATGAATAGTTAAATGCTCAGAAAGGCTTCTCATTTAAGGGGGCCGGGATGTCGTGTACAGGATAAGGTTTTTTTTTGTAATTTCTAATTTCTTTGATACTGTTCTGTTTTATCTTGTAAATCGATTTTATTTAGATTTGTAGTCACCGACTGAGGGCGCATTGATTTCGTAGTCATGGAAAGCCTGTCGTTTGTCAGTTTAGTGTTAATTTCTCTAATTTTGTGATATACAAGCCCAATGATGTAAGTATTGTTTTTGTTTATTTTGAAGTTTATTAGTTACATTATCAGATAAGCCAATTGCCATGTTGAAATGTGGTTTAATTGATTACCAATTGATATGACAAAATTATGTAAGCTTAGTGAATTTGTTCTAATTAAAACGCCGTACGTGTACGTGTATGCATTGTGTAATAGGAAGCGTACGTGGCGTACCTAGTTGTGTATGTAACTTGAATTTGGCGCCTTCGGGCACGTGATGTCTTCATTGTAAATAAGCCATGCAAACATAAATAAGTAAACGGATACGCATTTGAATATTAGTTGATTTCTTTTATTATGAAAACAGTTTTACAGAAAGGATTAATTTAGGGTACAAAATACAATAATCAATACATAACATTTACAGTAATCAGTATGCTTATACTTGATGTGACCTTGAAACTTGTCAAGGTCATTCTTGGTTGTTGTTTGGAAATCAGTAGCCATTACTTATAGTTATATGTGTCATGACATGTCAATTGAGCTTATACAAGTTTTGTTTAATTCTGTATTAAATTGCAGATTGAACCAGTCAGTCTCATCAACATTATAGTCAAGACTCGGTCTGATACTTGGGTTTTGTTTGACGTATCACACGCCACAGTAATGTAAATAAAAATAATCCGCTTTTAAATGGTGCTCATCAGAACAACATGTCTAAGCGCTCTACAGATATTACCGTTTCATGGCCAGTTTGAATACAATTATTGTATTCCTCGTACAGGTATATAAATTAGCCTTGGAAAAAGCTGTGTCATTACCAATTTTGTTCCTCATACATATAAATTATCAAATCAATTATCAATCAAAACGTTTGCCGTGAAATAGTTCATTTTCCTTGTCAATGTCACGCATAGTCCATTTTTCCCCTTGTCGTGTTATGATATGATATACTTTTACGTATGGTTGCTTTAATACTCCATTGTTCTGATGGAATTAAATGTTCAGCTTTTGCAAGTTATAATCATTTTGAAATTGTTTCCAACATCTAGAAATTACATTAAAATTGAACTTTCTGTTTCTCAATAAATGAAAATAGTTGGAATAGCTTTCAAAAATACTTCATATTTGCATAACAAGGTGATTTCATGTTGTTAACGTCATGTACTTGGTAAATAAATGAAAATTAGCATCGACAGGTGGTGACTGCCTAATCTTCTATGCTGAAAAGTTGTTGAGTCTATTAAAAATGCATTGCATGATAATCATTAGCTTTCATATGATGCTTTATTAACCAAAACATGCCTAAATATCAGTTTGAAAGCATTTCACATGATAAATTCATTGCAAAACATTCTGGGATAGAAAGAGCTCCACAGTCATTTTAGAATTAAAATAATGTTCCAGGGATAAAACTGAAATGGGTTCATTTACACACCATTGTAGGATCTAGTGACTGTCACGGAGACCAATAAGATGGTTCTTCATTGGAGTAGAATGAAACCGGTTATACCATCTAGATGGTTGGGATACTCTGTTATATGTACATGTACACACCATTGTAGGATCTAGTGACTGTCATGTAGACCAATAAGATGGTTCTATTCATTAGAGTAGAATGAAACTGGTTATACCATCTAGATGGTTGGGATACTCTGTTATATGTACATGTACACACCATTGTAGGATCTAGTGACTGTCATGGAGACCAATAAGATGGTTCTATTCATTAGAGTAGAGTGAAACTGGTTATACCATCTAGATGGTTGGGATACTCTTATATATCTTTGTATGGATTACTTGGCACTATGTCACCAATACATACACTAAATAATCAAGCCAAGGTGGTATATTTTTACTTGAAAATTCCAAGGATTTCATCCCGCATCACCAGTTACTATGGCAGCGTATTGTGCAGACGTCAGTGACATCATAATGCTTTTTTACATCAATACACGTATAGGTATAATCGATAGTGAAAATGCACCTACATGACACAGTCCATGGCAGAGAAATGTCATTCATCATTTATCTGTCTTAGGAAGAGGCGCCAGCAGCAGAGTACTCATGTCAAGAAAGAGGGTCAAACCGAGGAGCTATCGTCTGAATAAATCTATGGAATAGTTCCATTTTCATTTGGCTAGGGATATTAAGAAAAACGGGCAAAAATACAGGATTAATTCAACAGGATGTTGGCCCAGAATCCTTCTACATACACTGTTAGAAAATTTAACCTCAAAATAAAAGAAGTTCCTGCAGCAGAGTCTCGAGAACACCTGTAATCTTACCGATTTGCGTAATCTTACAAGAAATTGGTATTTGTAGTATGGAATCTTACAAATTTCCTTGAATTAAAACATCCTTTTCCCCTTTTTAAACAGACCTGTTCTGTTAAATTACAGAAAAATTGCTGTTTTATGAATTTACAGAATGATTCTGTTATTGCTTTCTGCAAAATCTTCTGTTTATTTTCTGTAAAATCACGTTTTTTTTTAACAGTGTATAAATTACTAAAATTTACCAAAAGGTAAGGTATTCCTGATACATGTAAATTAATAATGTTAAGACATGTTTTTATGACCAGTTTAGGAACAATTATTTCATTCTTCTTACATATAAATTAGTCTGGTACAAAACGCTGCTGTTTCATGACCAGTTTAGGTACAATTATTGTACTCCTCGTAGGCCTACATATAAATGTGTATTCCTCGTACATGTATATAAATCAGTACTGTAAAAAATCTGTTTTATGAACAATATTGTTCGGTTTTACTACTTTTAGCTACAAATTTTGTCTTCCTTAAACTTACAACTAGTAAGAAGTTTCATGACCAATAAAAATTAAAATTACTGTTTTCCTCATACATACATATTAATATTGAATATGAACCTGTTTTATGACCTTTTTAGGAACAATTCCTCATATGAATCAAGTACTAGTGGACGAAGCAGTTTCATCAAATCATTTCTTTATTCTCATTTTCATAATGCTCGAAATTGTATCATGCATAGAATATACCTTTCTTATTTGATTTACATCTATACAAGTCATATCAGGTGCGGATCCAGAGTTGGACTTTTACTGGGGGCTGATTACTGCTCTCTAGGGGGGATGCAGGTAGCGCGAGGTTTTTTAAATTTCTTCAAATTCAAATCAACAGAAGACGTCTCTTGCGTCTCTAAAAACTGAAATGAAGCGAATTTTTGAATAGTGATGAGAAAGAGAACAGGGGAAGATCTGAGGACAAAGATAAGAGAGAGAGAGAAAGACAGACAGACAATGCAACATAAATATAGTGTTTATCAAAATAAAATTACTCAATATGATTATCTTGTGCTTTGCGTCCTTTACTGTTATGTATCCTCTAAAATTTCTCAATTGTTATTGTTTAAAAATTAACCATCTGAAATTCATGGAAAACCATATAAAAAAACTTCAATATTTCCTTGGCTTGCATTATTTTGAGTTTTCAACACAAATAACCTTTGCTTACATTGTACATGTAGAAAACAAATACAATTTACATGTATACCGTGCTAGGCTAAAGCCAGCCTGACACTTGCACGATTTTGTGTCACGCATTGGCACGACTCAAGTCGTGCCAGTGCGCAAACTAGTCGTGAACTGGCGTGAAGTGTGCGTAAACACGTCGTGACTGCGTGCCATGTCGGGACGAGAATTTTGAAATGTTCAAAATTTTGGTCACGACAAAATTTAGCGACCGGGTCGTGAACTATGCGCAAACTGTTCGTGAACTCGTCGGGACGATGCGGGAGGATGCGTGCAAGTGCGTGGCAGTGCGCGCCATGCCACGACTGTCACGAATAGTTCACGAACAGCTCACGTCGTGTTCACGAATAGTTCAGCACGACACCGTCCGAATCGCACAAACTCGTCGTGCCAATGCGGGAAGTGCGTAAGCTATGCGCAAACTATGCGTGAACTCGTCGAGTGTCAGTTCGTGTCAATGTGGACACTGACGGGCACGCATTCGTGAACTATTCGTGAACTCGTCGTGAACTATGCGTGAACAAGTCGTAAACAGTGCGGGAGCCTCCCAGTTCGTGCCCCAAAATGGCACGACTTTCCACGACAAAATCGTGGCCAAAAGTCGTGCAAGTGTCAGCCTACAATGTAGCTTGACACTTGCAGGAATTTTGGCTGCGATTTTGTGGTGGCAAGTCGTGCCATTTTGGGGCACGAACTAGCAGGCTCCCGCACTGTTTACGACTTGTTCACGCATAGTTCACGACAAGTTCACGACGAGTTCACGAATAGTTCACGAATGCGTGCCCGTCAGTGTCCACATTGACACGAACTGGCATGATGAGTTCACGCATAGTTTGGGCATAGTTTACGCACTTCCCGCATTGGCACGAGTTTGTGCAATTCAGACGGTGTTGTGCTGAACTATTCGTAAACTCGACGTGAGCTGTTCGTGAACTATTCGTGACAGTCATGGCATGGCGCGCACTGCCACGCATCCTCCTGCATCGTCCCGACGAGTTCACGAAGAGTTTGCGCAGAGTTCACGACTCGGTCGCTAAATTTTGTCGTGACCAAAATTTTGAACGTTTCAAAATTCTCGTCTCGACATGACACGCAGTCACGACGTGTTTACGCACACTTCACGCCAGTTCACGACTAGTTTGCGCGCTGGCACGACTTGAGTCGTACCAATGCATAACACAAATCGTGCAAGTGTCAGGCTGGCTTTATGACCTCCTTTCAAGAACTGAACTTGCCACAACACTTCACATCTTTTATCATTAAAAGAACTGACCTTCTGTGTTATTTAACACACATTATTTTTACTGCATCAATAATTTTCTTGCTTTAATACTCCATTGTTCTGATGGAATTAAATGTTCAGCTTTTACAAGTTATAATCATTTTGAAATTGTTTTCAACATCTAGAAATTACATTAAAATTGAACTTTCTGTTTCTCAATAAATGAAAATAGTTGGAATAGCTTTCAAAAATACTTCATATTTGCATAACAAGGTGATTTCATGTTGTTAACGTCATGTACTTGGTAAATAAATGAAAATTAGCATCGACAGGTGGTGACTGCATAATTTTCTAGGCTGAAAAGTTGTTGAGTCTATTAAAAATGCATTGCATGATATCATTAGCTTTCATATGATGCTTTATTAACCAAAAAATGCCTGAATATCAGTTTGAAAGCATTTCACATGATAAATTCATTGCAAAACATTCTGGGATAGAACGAGCTCCACAGTCATTTTAGGATTAAAATAATGTTCCAGGGATAAAACTGAAATGGGTTCATGTACACACCATTGTAGGATCTAGTGACTGTCATGGAGACCAATAAGATGGTTCTTCTTTAGAGTAGAATGAAACTGGTTATACCATCTAGATGGTTGGGATACTCTGTTATATGTACATGTACACACCATTGTAGGATCTAGTGACTGTCATGTAGACCAATAAGATGGTTCTATTCATTAGAGTAGAATGAAACTGGTTATACCATCTAGATGGTTGGGATACTCTGTTATATGTACATGTACACACCATTGTAGGATCTAGTGACTGTCATGGAGACCAATAAGATGGTTCTATTCATTAGAGTAGAATGAAACTGGTTATACCATCTAGATGGTTGGGATACTCTTATATATCTTTGTATGGATTACTTGGCACTATGTCACCAATACATACACTAAATAATCAAGTCCAAGGTGGTATATTTTTACTTAAAAATTCCAAGGATTTCATCCCGCATCACCAGTTACTATGGCAGCGTATTGTGCAGACGTCAGTGACATCATAATGCTTTTTTTACATCAATGCACGCATAGGTATAATCGATAAAAAAAATGTACCTACATGACACAGTCCATGGCAGAGAAATGTCATTCCATCATTTATCTGTCTTAAGATAAGGAGCCAGCAGCAGAGTACCCAGGTCAAGAGAAAGAGAGTCAACCCGAGGAGCCATCGTCTGAATAAATCTATGGAATAGTTCCTTTTTCTTTTGGCTAGGGATATTAAGAAAAACGGACAAAAATACAGGATTAATTCAACAGGATGTTGGCCCAGAATCCTTGTACATATAAATTACTAAAAGGTACTAAAAGGTAAGGTATTCCTGATACATGTAAATTAATAATGTTAAGACATGTTTTTATGACCAGTTTAGGAACAATTATTTCATTCTTCTTACATATAAATTAGTCTCGTACAAAAACGCTGCTGTTTCATGACTAGTTTAGGTACAATTATTGTACTCCTCGTAGGCCTACATATAAATGTGTATTCCTCGTACATGTATATAAATCAGTACTGTAAAAAATCTTTTGCTGATGTGGTTTACGGTACACCATGTGGAGTGTTATAGAAGCAGTGGATAGAAGGAGAGAGGAAGTGGATAGGCGAGAAAGTGGAGATTTGAGAATAGAGTATTCTTTCTTGAGAATAGTCCTGAAAAGGACTGTAAACCAGAAGGAATGTTGAGTGAGAACAGCTTGAGTAGTAGAGCTGATGAGGAGATGCTGGCTTGCGTCGGCGAGTAGAGATGATGAGTAGTAGAGAGACTCGACGTTTCGGACAGGTTGACTGTCCGTCTTCAGGAGTGAGTGTTCGCTCGGCGTGCGGCGGTACTTATGGCGTGCGTGCGGACGTGGGGGAAAGCTCTAGGCCGGCGGTCACGGCGGGTTGACGTCGTAGGTGGCGCTCTGTGTGTGGGTCGGCGGTTTGGCGGGAAACGAGTGGGCGTCGTATGCGGACGTGGTGAGTAGACGGCGGCGTGAGTTACGGCGGCGTGTGTGTGTGTCGGCGGTGTGTACATCAATGGTGGCGTTCTGTGCGTGTTGGTCGGCGGACTCGTCGGGTGAGCTTCGGCGGGAGTGAGTGGGTGGCCTGGTGTACGGATGAGGTGTTGGGTCGTCGGCGGAGGTTGTAGCGAGGTGTCGGTGGCGGTGGTTTGTGTGTCGGCGGAGTCCCTGGTTGAGTTGGTGATGCAATCAGACTGCTGTGTTGGGTAGGAGGGCTCGGTGGAGTGACGGTGGACGGCTGGTTGTTTGTGGATTGGTTAGAAGTTTGGTGGTGACGTAGGATTGGGTGCCAGATGCTGTTGATGTGGAGGCCAGGGTCTTGAGGCACAGTGTTGTGTTGATGTATCTCAATGGCTTCCCTGACCCTTCTGGTATTCCAGTGCCGGATGTTGGTGATTAGGTGGCTCCTTTCCCATTCTATGCGGTGATTCTCTTGTTGTGCGTGCTTGACGATGGCGGATCGGTCCCAGTCGCTGCGTCGGTGGTGGGTCTTGTGTTCTTTGAGTCTGGTGTCGAAGTCTCGGCCGGTTTCCCCAATGTAGACTTTACCGCAGTCGCAGGGGATCTTGTAGACGCCTGGTTGTTTGTTGGATGGGTGCTTGTCCTTATGAGAGTGAAGGATGGAGTGTAGTTTTCGAGAGGATTGGTGTCTGACGAGGATGTTGGCAGAGTGAAGGATGCGTTGTAGTCGGTGTGAAGTCTTGCCGATGTAGGGTAGTACTATGGTGGCGACGGGCTTGGTTTCGGATGGGTTTTCGGTGCTGTCGGTGCTGGGTTGATGGTTGGGTGGTTGAGTCTTGATCCTTCTTCTGGGGTAGTGGTTGATGGTGGTGAGTGCATTGGTCACGTGCTTGAGTTCTTGATGTAAGTGTGCCTTGTCGCTGAGTTGGTGGGCTCGTCTGATGAGAGTGTTGGCGACTGATTGGTGGATGGACGGGTGGTGGTGTGAGCGAAAGTTGAGGTAGCGGTCTGTGTGGGTAGGTTTCCGGTACACCTGGTGAGATGGGAATCCAGACGGTGTCTTAGTGATGAGAACGTCTAGAAATGGAATTGAGTTGTCGCGTTGGGTCTCCATGGTGAACTTGATGCTGGGGTGCTGGTTGTTGAGGTGGTTGAGAAACTGGTGAAGGTCGGGTGTGCTGTGCGGCCAGATGACAAAGGTGTCGTCGACGTAGCGGAGCCAGAGTGAAGGAGGTTTGTCCGCAGTCTTGAGTGCTTGGTGCTCAAAGTGTTCCATGAAGATGTTAGCGATGATTGGTGAGAGAGGTGACCCCATGGCTGCTCCTTGTAGTTGTTTGTAGTAGTTGTTGCGCCATTTGAAGGAGTTGGAGTTGAGACAGGTGAGGAGGAGGTCGTGGATCTGGTCTGGTGTGAGATTGGTTCTGGATGCTAGGTCTGAGTCGGTGATCAGGCGTTGCTTGATGATGTCACATGCTTGGTCTACAGGTACGCTGGTGAAGAGGGAGACGACATCAAAGCTGACGAGTGTGTCGGAGGGCCGGATCTTGGTTTTGGAGACGACGTCTATGAAGTGCTTGGAGTTGGTGACATGGTGCTGGGTCTGGCCTACGAGTGGTTGGAGGATGTTGGCCAGATGGCGTGCTGTGTTGTAGCAGGGTGACCCACGAGTGGAGATGATAGGGCGGAGAGGAGTGTTAGGCTTGTGTATCTTGGGTTGTCCGAATAAGATAGGTGACTTGGCTGAAGACGATCTGAGTTGGAAGTAGAGTGCCTTGGGTAGTGCATCGGATCGGTGTAGGGTCAGCAGTTGTTGGTTGATTTTCCTTTCGTTGGCCTGGCCTCCACATCAACAGCATCTGGCACCCAATCCTACGTCACCACCAAACTTCTAACCAATCCACAAACAACCAGCCGTCCACCGTCACTCCACCGAGCCCTCCTACCCAACACAGCAGTCTGATTGCATCACCAACTCAACCAGGGACTCCGCCGACACACAAACCACCGCCACCGACACCTCGCTACAACCTCCGCCGACGACCCAACACCTCATCCGTACACCAGGCCACCCACTCACTCCCGCCGAAGCTCACCCGACGAGTCCGCCGACCAACACGCACAGAACGCCACCATTGATGTACACACCGCCGACACACACACACGCCGCCGTAACTCACGCCGCCGTCTACTCACCACGTCCGCATACGACGCCCACTCGTTTCCCGCCAAACCGCCGACCCACACACAGAGCGCCACCTACGACGTCAACCCGCCGTGACCGCCGGCCTAGAGCTTTCCCCCACGTCCGCACGCACGCCATAAGTACCGCCGCACGCCGAGCGAACACTCACTCCTGAAGACGGACAGTCAACCTGTCCGAAACGTCGAGTCTCTCTACTACTCATCATCTCTACTCGCCGACGCAAGCCAGCATCTCCTCATCAGCTCTACTACTCAAGCTGTTCTCACTCAACATTCCTTCTGGTTTACAGTCCTTTTCAGGACTATTCTCAAGAAAGAATACTCTATTCTCAAATCTCCACTTTCTCGCCTATCCACTTCCTCTCTCCTTCTATCCACTGCTTCTATAACACTCCACATGGTGTACCGTAAACCACATCAGCAATTGTACATGCCACCATGCAAACCTTCAAACAACATCTGTAAAAAATCTGTTTTATGAACAATATTGTTCGGTTTTACTAATTTTAGCTACAAATTTTGTCTTCCTTAAACTTACAACTAGTAAGAAATTTCATGACCAATAAAAATTAAAATTACTGTTTTCCTCATACATACATATTAATATTGAATATGAACCTGTTTTATGACCTTTTTAGGAACAATTCCTCGTATGAATCAAGTACTAGATGACGAAGCAGTTTCATGATCAGTTTAAGTACAATCATTATGTTCCTCATACTTATAAATTAGTATTGTAAATAATCATTTCATTAACATTAACCAGTTTAGGTACAATTATTTTATGTCATACATTTATAAATGAGTTGGCCCATTGTAATGATCAAATTAATGAGCAGTATAAGAACTGTTTATACATTGATCATATCTAGGTTGTATCAGCCTGAGTGAAGAGGTCACCTTTAGCTTAATAAGTTTATTAGTTCACCTACCGAATCTTGTCACTGACTGCTTGTAAGAATGATTGAAGATCCTTCTGAGGCTTTTCATTGAATATGAAATTTCCTTTGCTGATCTGAGGGAAAGAACCCTGAAAGAATAGAAGCATCATTGGAAATAGTAATTCACCAAATCATTTCTTTATTCTCATTTTCATAATGCTCAAAATTGTATCATGCATGCCCGTCAGTGTCCACATTGACACGAACTGGCATGATGAGTTCACGCATAGTTTGGGCATAGTTTACGCACTTCCCGCATTGGCACGACGAGTTTGTGCAATTCAGACGGTGTCATGCTAAACTATTCGTAAACTCGACGTGAGCTGTTCGTGAACTATTCGTGACAGTCATGGCATGGCGCGCACTGCCACGCATCCTCCTGCATCGTCCCGACGAGTTCACGAACAGTTTGCGCATAGTTCACGACTCGGTCGCTAAATTTTGTAGTGACCAAAATTTTGAACATTCCAAATTCTCGACCAGGCATGGCACGCAGTCACGACGTGTTTACGCACACTTCACGCCAGTTCACGACTAGTTTGCGCGCTGGCACGACTTGAGTCGTACCAATGCATAACACAAAATCGTGCAAGTGTCAGGCTGGCTTTATGACCTACTTTCAAGAACTGAACTTGCCACAACACTTCACTTCTTTTATCATTAAAAGAACTGACCTTCTGTGTTGTACAACGCCTACTTAGCTTGTTGTACGCGATCAAATGGGAGGCTGAATGTCACACATTCGTACCATTGCACACAAGACGTACCATCCAAAATGTACTGTTCAAAATGTACCATTGCACGGCCTTAGGAGGTGACGTCACAATGCGATTTCATTGAATAAGGCCGGGGAATAAGGTGACAATGCGCGTACAGCCCGCTGGCTAAATGCGCAATGCTGTCCAAAATCATGCGCGCTTGTGGGATTTTCCTTTTCACTTTCAATATTTTTGCTCCCTTTTCATAGATTACTGGAGGAAAAAACTCTTGTTTTTTTTTAAATATTTTCGCTAGATTCCGAGGCGTTGTACAACACAAATAGCGAATATTCTTATTAGTGCAATGGTGCGAGATTTCGCATTCGGTGAAAGAAATAAACGTTCTATTCAACTCGGCTAACGCCTCGTTGAATAGAGCATCTTTCTTTCACCTCCTGCGAAATCTTGCACCATCGCACTCATGCCTATTCGCTATTTCTATATTATTTGACACACATTATTTTACTGCATCAATAATTTTCTTACTTTTAAACTCCATTGTTCTGATGGAATTAAATGTTCAGCTTTTGCAAGTTATAATCATTTTGAAATTGTTTCCAACATCTAGAAATTACATTAAAATTGAACTTTCTGTTTCTCAATAAATCTAACAAACCAATGCTTCTACATGGATTTTGCCTCAAAGCAAATTCACAAATGGACAGGGGGGTATCTACTCGCCAATGGAAGTCCCCCCCCCCTACCCCCGGGTTCTCATCATTTCATCAAACAGGATACATGTAATTTAAAAATTCCACCACTCTTTCCTATCCTTACTCCTCCATCTTTCTATTTCATAATATCTAATAGTCTCCCCCAAAAAATATATTATGCCTCCTCTCTATCTTTACATCTATCATAGAGCTATTACAATAGCTCTATGCATCTATCATTCTAATAATAATAAGCATTAAAGGTATTATTTAACTTTGTGAGCAGCCGATTTAAAAAAAATCTCAAATCATGATGAAACATGTGTACAAGTGCATGTATTAGAACTAATAAACCCTGTAAACAACCATTATTGAGAATGAAACAAAGCTAAAACTAGAAGGCAAACCCCGATTTTGTAAATAGGCGTCTTATAGATACCTGAATAGTACACATAAGTGTATGGGATGAAATTAAGATGGTGTTTCCGGTCACTTTATATTTCAATTTTTGAAGCACTAAATAATTATTTTCGAACGCAATTTTTTCTAGGCTTCATTTTGGTAACATATCACAGACACAGGTGACAAGTGTGACCTTCTAGCTCAGATTTTTAAAAGTCAAACCAATGTTAATCAATCACTTTAATTTATATAGCACAGCTTTTATATGGATATATTCAGCTGCGCTTGTTCAGAGCTCGTTTTACTTATTTTGGTCTACATAGCATATTTTCTTAACTAAAGAGATATGTTTTTAATTTTGATTTGAAGACAGCCAAGGATGGAGAGTTTCTTATATCAATTGGCAGGCTATTCCACAGTTTAGGGGCAGCAAGTGCAAATGCACGTTTGTGAAATGGTATCTGAAACAATAATTTATCTGTGGTACTTCCCAGGCTTCGACTGTGTAAATGAGTTTTAAGTTTTAGTAATTCTGTAATGTAATGTGGGGCTTGAGCGATTGATGATTTATATACAATTAACAGAATTTTGAATGAAATTCTTTGACGTACAGGCAACCAGTGAAGTTCTCTCACAATGGGTGTAATGGAACTGAACTTTGGGACACGGTATATAAGTCTTGCACATGAATGTCTACAATGTCTACATTGTTAGACAAACTTTGCATCATAAATCCTTTTTCCATGGTAAACTGTTATAAAATCTAAATTTAAAGTTGACTGCGATATGGGTCTCTTTAAAAATGTTTCCCTTTCTGATTAAATTATATTTATTATGTAAAGAATAAGCATTAATATCTGAATTAGACACCTAGATGTTTGTGAGGGCAATAGCAATTAATAATAAACATTCCTGATACCTTGAAGCAATGTAAAAAGAGCTCATATTGTTCTCTAAAGGTTAGATGGTTTATTTGATAGAATGTCAAATTTATCTTTAATATGAAAATAAACAAGATGACACCTGTCTAGATGTTTAATAAATGTACACAGTAATTCCTAACATTTGACAGGGATGTATAAAATTCGGAGTTCACATGTCATTATCCACAGGATAGAGTCTCACTTTCTTAAGTTTTATTTTTCATCCCAATTTTTTATTCACTATGTAAGTGTCAGGGAGATTCCCTAAAATGTGTACAAGTCATTAACAATTGTTATCATGTTAATTACATTCATGTACATGCTCCCCTTCATTTGACTATTTCTGACTTTGGTTGACTACAAGGTCAAGTACACAAAAATTGTAAACATCTAGACAAATGGAATGTAAATTACTTTCTGGAGTTTACTAGTTGGTAGAGCATATTAATGGATTGCACCATTAGTTCAACATGAATAGCTCCATGCATTAATACAGATCATGTGCATGTATAGTGTTTGTCTTTGTAGAAAAGTCATGAATATTTTTCTTTTACCAAGTTCACAATTTTGAAAATTCTACAAATACATGTAGTTCCTTTCTCTAAAAAAATATTGGATTTCATTCTAATTTCTATTCAGCATTATTAATTGAAGTTGCTGGTGTATAACATCCAGGAAGTAGGACTGTGATTCATTTAGGGCACTATTTCAATCATGGTTAACCTTATTATGACCATCAGAGACAAGCACTACATATAATTCGGCAGACTGTTCATTGCAGCATTTGATACTGGGGTAAATTTCCATTTCTTTGCTAGACCTTCAAATTGTGCTCCTAGTAGCTTCCAAACAGAATTAAAGAATTTGAAATTCAGTAAACTATCCTGTACTGACACTTCAATCCAATTTGCAGCCTGTCAATATCCACTATTCTATTTCAAACAAAGTTTATTGAAAGACCATTCATAAATTATTATATCCTATAAAGCAAAATAAATAAAGCAAACAAGCAAAACACACAAACACCCATAACCAATGCATTAACATAGTATAAGAACTCGATGTTAAGTCAGTAAGATTGGGCATAATACACAGTGCTTCTGCTATGTCACTGAATGAGATTGTTGACAAGTCTATTGCTTTCAACACACAAACGTATATCTTTCATTACAAACATATAATTTAAAGTTAAAACAACCGTATTACAACTATTCATTTCTAATATAAATTATGAGTGCTATAAAGCCATTGAGATGTATATTCTACAGATATATGTCATCAGACACCAACTCACTAAACATAGGTTGAGTAGGACAAAAACATATTTATTGTCTTGCCAACAGATATATGTACCAGTAATGTTGATTGAAAAACATTAATTTGAAACTGATGTCAAGTTTTAAGGCAGGTATTTATCTTCTACAATATGTGAGTCAGCAAGAAAACAGTATGTTCATATTCATATCCATTTTCCATTCTAGCTTTTACCCTGCATACCATCTCAATCTAAACCACCTGGTCATTGTTCATTTCATCCTATTATTATGTTCCATGTATACACTCAATGTAGCTCTCACTGTACTGTATACATTGTATGTATCATGGTCAATATCACTCTCATACACATACCACATGCACCTCTGATATTCAATGATCTACTTTCTCTCCCACCTTTTTGAAGCTGATATTTCTCTTTATATCTTCCATGTGTATTATCATATTAGAGATGACTAGGAAGAATCACATATGGATAAAGTTAAAAAGGTTTCCATGTTTCAACATCAATCATAACCAAACACTTGAAGATATGACAAATTTGTCAATTACAGCATACTTGTGCATTAGAACCAAATTTAAAAAAGAAATCTCATCTAGTCTCCTTTATTTATAAACACTCTCAAACAATATTTCTAAGTAGCATGAAATATGTTCTTTAATGTATTTAACACAATAAAATTAGATAAACACTTTTTCAATATTCCAAGTTTTCCAAACATGATGTGAGAATAAAGTAGAGGCAGACATACCTTCAAGGTTGAAGCCTTCTCATTAAGATGAGAATATAACTCCTCCTGGTCACAAATGTCACTTAGTTTCAGGTTAGTCAGGTTAGGTAGGGAGCATAAACATTCTACTAGGTGATGTAAAGAGGCTGATGATAGAGGCATATAACTCTCAATCTTAAGAGTATGGACCTACATGTGTACAAAAAATGATCATTAAACACACATGTACATATCAGATGGTATGATCATGCTGCAATGCTTCAAGTTAAACTGGTTCAAAAATGTTTGAAACATAAATTAACATTTTAGCCTCCATACCTGTTTAGGCTTCACATCTTTTCTGTTGAGGTATATTTTGTTTAAGACTACACATTTTTAATACCTATGAATTTTAAGAGAATCAAAAGTGGCCTAAGCTTTCGATCCTAGCAGAATCTTCTTCGGAGGCAAAATGACAAACATATAAGGTGGAACAACCATAATATAGACCACAGACATTCAACAGCAACACTGGAGCAAGGAGACAAAAGGGGCATTAGTGAGAAAAGATAACCAATCAGGTTAATGAAGGCGATGAAAGAAAAGGAGTAGGCAAACACAAAGGGAAGTAGGTGTAAGGCCAAAGAAAGACCTCAAGACAAGAGGGATTAAGATAATGAGGCAGGCAACATCAAACAGGATCTGGAACAAAACAGTGATAGAGGGTATGAGGAAGAGATGAATGACAAGAGAATTTGTGAGAGGTGGGTCAAACAGGTAACAAAGAAAGGCATAATAAACTTGTGCATAAGAGTTAGAAAAAGGGAAAGAGAAGGGAACAACTGATAGTGTGCAAAAGACATAAGTATGTATGATAGAGCATTAAACAAACTAGAAGAAGACAATAAATGTAAAAATAAATCTGTAAGTATAAAAGTATCCAAAAAGAAAAAAAAAATAAATATATATACAAATGGTGTAACTGATATTGTAATCCACTGGGTGTGAGGGGAAAAAACACAAGACTATAAGATAGAAAAAACCCTGTATATATGGAAGGGAAGCAAATTGCCTAAAAGTGTAAAAGCAAATAAAGAAGCTGATGCTGTATGAGAGAGGGGGCCTATTGGGGGGGGGGGGGGGACATAGTAAACATGAAAAAAAGCAAAATAAATAAGTGATAAATCTAAGAGGTGAAGGGAGAGGGAAAAAAATATTTATATGAATAAATGTTATATCGCCTGAATAAGGGAGGAAAAATAGGAGCTGAGCTTGTATGAGATATGGGAGGAAAGTAGAGGCAGAAACTAAAATGTAACTAATCTAAAAGAGCTGAGGGAAAAAAACATGTGTATACAAATGGAAAGTGGATAAGAAGGATTAATCAGTCGTTCCCCTCTTGGATGTTCAGGCCATGAGGTTGGATGGTGCGAAGTCGTCTCATCCAGAACTTCTCTCTGCTAGTACGGACTGAGTCAGGACGGGTACCTAAAGATTTGATGCCCTGTAGCATCATGTCAGTGATGGAGTGGTTGGGAAGGTTAAAATGGCGGCCAACTGGAGTGTCCAGCTTTGCTGTGTTGACGGTGGATCTGTGCCCGTAGAATCGTTTCTTGAGTGTGGTCTTGGTTTCCCCTACGTATTGTACCCTACAAACTCTGCAAGTGATGAGATATACAACATTAGTGGTAGTGCAAGTGATGTTGCCCTTGGTTCGGTGAGAAAGGCTGGTAGAGTTGCTGGTGAGAGTGTCGCCCTCGTGAATGTGTATTTCACATATAATACACCTGTTGCTGGTGCATTTGAAGGCGGGTGCCATGCTGTATGGGAGAAGAATGGTTAGTGAGGGAGGGCAATTCAGCACGAACAATGAGGTCACTGAGATTCGGTGGGCGTCGGTATGCTACAATGGGAGTATCGGGAACGGCCTGTTGGAGACGATCAGAAGTGTGTAAAATGTGGTGGTTATGAAACAGGATTTTACGGAGAGGGGGTAGATTGGGATGGAAGGTGGTCACAATAGTCCAGGATAGAAGAGGCATAACCTTGTTTTTTATATATACAATATTTTTTGATGGTTTCTTGTCAATTTGAGGGTGCTGATTACAAATCTGGATGATGCCACTCGTGTAACCTTGAGCATTTTCCGCAAATTGGCAAAATCCAATATGGCCGCCAAAATATGCAAATAACCCATGAAAATCATAAAATTTTCCGCACATTGGCTATGAAATGCATGCAATTGTGTGGCAGGAGTGAAATACTCTCTAAAAAAATAATTTTAAACAAAGTATTTATTTTTCTGATATTCAAAATGGCCGCCATAGGTCATTGTATACCTTATTATGTACAATATGAATAGGGAAAACTAATTTTCACAAAAATGAGCACTAAACTGCAAAAAATCCCTATGTATGAACAAAGTAATATATGCAAATCATTATTACTAACGAGATATATCATTTATAATGTCATGTATGAGAACATTGCTGTATTTTGATATCTAAAATAGCCGCCACTGGCCCAAACAGTATTGCCCACAATGGCAATGGGGGCCAAAAAAATCACAAGAGTGATCACTGAAATGCTTATTATGAAGATTAAACAGGTGGAATACTGACTATAAACATAATCATTAACGAAATATATTATTTATGTGCCATGTATGTGGTGAATGTTGCATTTTGATATTCAAAATGGCTGCCAAAGGCCTTAAAAGTATAATGCACAATGAAAAATGGTAGAAAGGAAATCACAAGAGTGAGCGCTAAAATGCATATATATATGTGATAAATTAATTGGATACTGTATAAAAACGTATTTTCGAACGAAATATATCATTCAGGTTTCAAGTTTGTGAAAAATACTGTATTTCGACTTTCAAAATGGCCGCCATCGACATTAACTGTATTATGTACAATGCAACGTGGGAAACCAATATTCATAGAAGTGAGTACCATAATGCACGTAACAGTGATCTATGAGTAAAATATTGTCTGAAAGCATGATTTCTAATAAGATATATCATTTATTCTGCCAGGTAGCTGATAAATACGGTTATTTAAAAGTCAAAATGGCCGCTACAGTCCATTACGGTATTATTCACAATATGAATGGGAACAAATCATTTCAACATAATTTAGCTTTGCTTGGTCAAATGGTGATGTATGAGTGGAATGTTGTCTGAAAACATGATTTATAACAAAATATATCATATCTTATGTAATTTAGGTGATAAATACTGTATTTCAACATTCAAAATGGCTGCCATATGCCCATTTTGTGAACATTATTTGTCTCCACCCAAATTGTATATCATACGATAAGTGCCTATGGTGGCCATTTTCAATTTTAAAAATGCAGCATTTATCACCTTAATTACACAACATTATGATATATCTCGTTAGAAACCATGGTTTTAGACAATAATTCACCCTTACATCACAATTAACAATTATATGCAATATTTAGAGTCGAGCAAAGCCAAATTCTGTCAAAATTATATGTCCCATGTTACAATGTACACAATACTTTTAGGACCTATGGCAGCCATTTTGGATTTCAAAGTACAGCATTTATCATACCTCCACCATATCCACGACCCATATGTGATGTTTTTAGTTAGAAATAATGTTTAAGACAATATCTCTACTCGTACATCACAGTTATATGCATTTAATGATTCTCACTCTTGTGAAAATAAGCATCCCTGTTCGCATGTTACGTAATTTAGTTAGGGCTAGTAGAGGTTATTTTGAATGTCAAAAAAAGTATTTATCATCTATATGGAAGAAGAAATGCGATGATTAAAAAAAAGTTTTCAAATAACGTGTTACTCATACAACAGGATTATATGGATGTCATAGTCTAGCATAATCCAAATTACATGTCCCAATTCATATTGTAAATAATACTGTTAGGGCCTATAGGGGCCATTTTGAATTTCATAATACAGTATTTATCTCATGTATGACTAAAGAAATGATATATCTTGCTATAAAACATGTTGTCAGGCAATATTTTACTCATAGATCACAATTACATGCATTTTATGTTTCTTACTCGTGTGAAAATTAGTTTCTCCATTCGCATTGTACATGATGAATATAGGGGCTATGGCGGCCATTTTGAATTTCAAAATACACCATTTATCACATAAATGGCATATTTGTTTTAAGTCAGTATTCCACTCGATTATCTTAATAATATGCATTTTAATGCTCAATCTTGTCATTTTTTGGCCCGGCCATTGCCATTGTACATAATACTCTTTGGGCCAGTGGCGGCTATTTTAGATATCAAAATACAGCAATGTTCCCATATTTGACATAATAAATAATATATCTCATTAGTAATGATGATTTGCATATATTACTTCCTTCATAAATTGCGATTTTTGTAGTTAAGTGTTAATTTTGGTGAAATTAGTTTTCCCTATTCGTATTGTACATGATAGTGTATACAATGGCCTATGGCGGCCATTTTGAATATCAGGAAAATAAATATTTCTTCAAAAATTATTTCTTAAGATTGTATTTCACTCCTGCCATGCAATTTCATGCATTTCACAGCCAATGTGTGGACAATTTTATGATTTTCATGGGTAATTTGCATATTTTGGCGGCCATATTGGATTTTGCCAATTTGCGGAAAATGCTCAAGGTTTCACGAGTGGCATCATCCAGATTCGTAATCAGCACCCTCGAATTGACAAGAAACCATCAAAAAATATTGTATATATAAAAAAACAAGGTTTGGTCAATTTTCTATGGGGCCTATCCTGGACTACAAGTGGTATTCTGTCGGTAGTCTTCTTGTCACTTTTAGGTTTGAGAACTTCAGATCTAGGGAGAACAAACTTTGTTGATTGTCATTTGCCAGTTGGACTGCCCTGGCCCCGTGGCCTCTGGCACAGAGATGTTTCAGCAAATTCCTGGTATGGAAGGAAAAATCAGGGGCCTCGGAGCAGATACGGCGAAGTCTGAGGGCTTGACTGTAAGCGATGCCGGTTTTGCAGTGACGGGGGTGGCAGCTGGATGAGTGGAGGTACTGGTGGGTATCTGTACAGGGTAGTGGTGATACCGTTAGGCCTTTTCTGGACTGTGACATCAAGGAAGTGGGTTTCCTGTTGGGAGAAATCAGAAGTGAATTTGATGGTCCTGTGGAAGGAATTGATGTGGTCATTGAATGTGTGGAGGCTATCTTCCTCCCTGGTCCAGATGAAGAAAATGTCGTCTATGTAAAACGCCACCGAATCCATGGGCGACAGGGGCAGAATCTAACATCTGCTGTTCCAGCTTGGTCATGAAGAGACCAATGAATTTTGAAAGAATGAATTATTACAGGTAATATATGCACCCTTATTCTACATTACATCATCACTTTTAACAATTATGAGATATCATGAAAATGATTAATTTAAGATCATACATAAGACCATAATAATATCAGATACTCTGTGATATGTTTGTTACTTCATATTTGTGTTCTATTTTCAGTAACCTTTTACCCTACATACCATCTCAATCTAAACCACCTGGTCATTGTTCATGTCAGCCTATTGTTATGTTTCATGTATACACTCAATGTAGCTCTCACTGTACTGTATACATTGTAACTATGTATCATGGTCAATATCACTCTCATATACATTCCACATGCACCTCTGATATTCAATGATCTACTTTCTCTTCCACCTTTTTGAAGCTGATATTTCTCTTTATATCTTCCATGTGTATTATCACATTAGAGATGACTAGGAAGAATCACATATGGATAAACTTAAAAGGTTTCTGTGTTTCTACATCTAAATCAACCGTATCCAAACATTTGGAACATTTATCAACTACAGCATGCCTGTAAACTCCAACCCAATTAAAAAAAAACACATATAGTGGGTGTTGCAAGAATATATCTGCGATCAATTGCAAATATTCTGTTGCAAATTTACAACTGATCGATCAACGTTAGTCATAGCAAATCAGATTAATCTTCTTGTTTCAAGGAGCAAATTAGCAATCAATCACTAATTTGAAATTAACTGCAAGAGACATGATTGATTTAGGGACCGAAAATTGACTTGCAATTGATCACAAGTTTCTTGCAACACCCCACTAGTCTTCTTTATTTATAAAAAAATCTAAATAGTATAAAAAATATGTTCTCTGATGGGTTTAACACTATACAAAAAACCCACTGCATTATTCCATATTTTCAAACATGTTATGAGTATAAAGTAGAAGCAAGCATACCTTCAAGATTGAAGCCTTCTCATTCAGATGGGAATAGAACTCCTCCTGGTCAGAATTTCCTCTCAGTATCAGGTTAATCAGGTTAGGTAGGGAGCATAAAAATTCTGCTAGGTGATGTGAAGAGGCTGATGATAGAGGCTCATAATGATTAATCACAAGAGTATGGACCTACATGTGTACAAACATTGATCATTAAACATACATGTACATATCATGGAGGGCGCTATATCGACATGGAGGGTGCTATATCGACTAATACCAATCAATTCAATTCAATTTTATTTATATCACTTCCATCAAACAAAAACAAATTGTATACCATATATATAAAAATAAGTATTTGTATCCATTGCAAAGAAACAAAAATAATAATACATATGTTGTGAAAAAAAAACTTACACGATTTGGGCAACACATTGGAGGTTTTAAATAAGTATACTATTTTTCAATAGAAATTAAATTAAGATGGAAATGGAGGGACCCACTAAAAAGCAATGCTTGTACAATGTGGGCCCCTCAAAAATAGATAACAAAACCAATAACAGAGTACAAATACAGACATATGTAATCAAATGAGAAAAAAAATAAATGAGAGAGAAATAATACTCACAAAATATAAAAAACGAAGATATCAAAAAATATAGTTTGTATAGGACAAAACAACCCGTCCTAAAATATATCCACCCTTCCCCCCCCAAAAAAAAAAAAGAAAAGAGAAAGGGGAGAATGCCCTGAGAAGATGGATGGGTGCTGCTAAACGTAGGTAGAACACATGCCATCGTGGACTCAAGCAAACTGGATTCAATGTGTATAAAAGGAGAAAAAAATATATAAAATGACCTGGAAAGAATAAAATGCGCGAAAAATGTGATTGATGCCGTAAATAAATAAATAAGCGGTAGGAAGGCGGATAATCATAATTTTGCTGGTGAATTTTCAAAGTAAAATCTGTTATTTTTGCAACTTTTATATAATTTCGGACTCGTTGTATCAAACTATTTTGTTGGACTAACCGTGCAATCTACTTCGAGTGAAATTTTGGACATCAGCATGTATCCTAGAAGTGCGAGTAAACGTCACAAAAAGAAGCGAGGATCATCCAAAAAAGACCATGATGTCCTGGGCAGCCCAGTGGCCCGAGGGCAACTCACATGTCCGAAGAGGATGACAACTCTCCTTTTGCTGGTCGGCCACCCAAATCGCCGACCACTCCAGGGCCTATTCATCTTGAAGACTTGAATGAAACTCTAACCATGAACGCATTGTCAAAGCCCTTGGTAATCAGAAAGTGATTGATACAATAACAAAGACTGTAACAAAAGCTATCCTGGATACAGTGACCCAAAGGGTGTATCAATCACTGGACTACGACGTCCAAGCGAAACTTTCAAAGATTCAAAAACTCGAAAAAAAGAAATAGATGATGTAGTACGCACGTCTGTGCAACTCATAAGCTATATTGTGAGCAAGCAGCAGAGTGCCATTGGAAGGAGCGCCAGCTACGGCAGAGGACCGACCAGAGCAGTTGCTTTTCATGGCTTCGAATCGTTAAGACGTACCTCTGGAATCGTCGGAAATCCTGAATCCGTTGAGTAATCGGACTTTTTGGATCGATATTTGGGCAGAGTGTGTTCGAGTGATCACCACCTGGTCAACCTTGGGCACGTTTTGGGGAGTCTCGAGCTACGGAAAGAACTTTATTTTCACCTTACTTTTTCGTCTTGCACTTTCATATTTCGCGGTGCATTACATAATACATGGGCCCATGACTCGTTGCTGAATTAAATGTTAACAATATCCCTGATGCGGAACGTAAAGTGGAGAATCTCACACTTAAGACACAAAGTGCTCTAATCAGATATTTCAAAAGGACTCATAGATTTCAAATTGGCTGCCCGGATGGCAACCATCTTAACAGGGTGTAGTCAAGAGTAAAGAGAACTAAACTTTAGCAAATTATTACTTTCGTGACCATAATACCTTGCTGAGCAAAGTGTATATAATTATTCATATTTTTCGGGGGTAATTCTTTATGATGTTTTCACCGAATTAATCTATGTGTGCACCTTTATTGTCACTTTCACTTTATCACATGGCCCTTGAATGTCAGTATTTACTCTACTATAAATGTTTTCGCTTTTAAAAAAATGATAATGTTGATATGGTTCCGATCGATTTGACATAAATTTGCACCTGCGGAATTTAAATCAAGTTCCACGAGGTATTGGATAGAGCGCCCCCTGCTTACTTCTTCTTCTTCTTAGATTGGTTTGAGTGGCGATTAGTCATATTTGACTATTGTCGCCATTTACTCTATTAATAAAAAATCTCACTTCTCACATAATAAAAATTATTACCAATACATATGTGAAATATTTTTCATGTGCATCCTTCTAATATGAAAAAGGGATAATTATGGTATAGTTTGCCGTAAATGGCGTAACTCTAATCAAAATGGCATATAAACAAATCTTCACCAAAAACAAACCGCTAGCTCAGTTCCAACTAGTTGCGCTTGCCCTGTCCTTTCAAGATGCAATCATACCGGTCAGCACGGTACATTGTGCCGATTTTTCGGACGTAAATGCCTAGGTCACCCATGCATAGACGAGGGGGCGCTAGTGTACCTGTGATTACAGATGGGTTAAACATTAAAATAATTTGTTTCTTTTTTTTAAAAAAAAACATCAACAAGGCGAAAACACTTGTAGGCTTTGTTAGTTATATGTGCAGAACATATTGTATATATTATATCATACATTATTATGTATATATATATATTTTTTCTTTTCACATTACTTGTACAATCATATCCTTTCATATTTCTTAATAAACAATACAATATAAAAAATAGTACATCATTCCTTACTGAAACGTTTCGTTCTTGAAACGAAACGTAAAAGTGCTTTCTGTATCCCTGGATCATCTTTTTTTAAATACTCCATTATTTGTCCAGGCTGTGATTCATTCAAATCTACAAGGAGCATTGATCTTTCAATTATATATTTTGGACAATGTAAAAGATAATGTCTGACAGTTTCTACCTCACGACATGTATCACAAAACCCTGTTTGATGGATCCCTAATCTATGTAGATCTTGGTTAAGACCAGCGACTCCAAAACGGAGACGATGGAGCACAGTTTCCTGTCTCCCTAGATTACATTTATATGTGGGTAACACTGATGGTTGCAACTCTTTCAGTGCTGAGTTAGTTTTATTCCATCTTTCTTGCCAAACTATCTTACAACTTTTTGAAATAAGTTGCATAATCTTGATAATGTTATTTGATTATGAATTTCTATTTTGTTTGATAAAGCTTTTTTTTGCGCAGGAGTCTGCTATTTCATTTCCTTTTATTCCACAATGACCAGGGATCCACTCTAGGTATATATCTAAACCTTTATATTTTAGTCTTGTAGAATAGTCAGAATTAGTAGGATCGTCTTTCCGATTCTGTAAAGATAAAAGTGCACTTAATGAATCACTGAAAATAACAACACCTGTATATATATCTAAATATTCTATCCATTCCAGTGCAAGAATAATCGCAATCAATTCCGCCCTGTAGGAGGAGGTGAAATTAGATAACCTTTTGCCTTGGTAAAAAGCAAAATAAGGTACGTAGAAAGCGGCTGAACTAATTCCCTTTTCAGGAGCTTTGGATCCATCAGTGTATATATGGAATTGGTGTAACCATTTTGTATGTATCAGTTCCAAACTCAGTTGTTGCAATTGTATTGGATGGTCCGATTTCTTAATTTGTGAACTTAATTCAGTAGATATAACTGGTGGACAAAATAACCAAGGGGGAAAGGCTGGAGAAATAATATTTTCAATACTAATTTCTTTTCCTATCTTGGATTGAAGCCTATAACCAAACGGTTTACTAACGTTCTTACCTTTAAGATAATCGAACTGCCAACATGGTTTGATACGTGTTATTAATGGGTGATTACTATGTCTTTTTATATTTTGTCTGTACTTGCTTGATAACATTTGCCTTCTTAAATCTAAAGGAGGTTCTCCCATTTCCACCTGCAGTGAAACTAGCGATGACAACGGCAGCCCGCCAGCACATATTCTGAGTGCTTGATATTGCACCGAGTCTAACAACTCTTTTGTAGTTACTGGAGCACTATCATAAGCTTGACAACCATAATAAAAAATTGATCTAATAATTGCCCTGTAAACCATGAGTAAGGACTTAGATGAATTTCCCCATTTATTTATTTATTTATTTATTTATTAGAACATATTTAATCAGGTACAAAAGATCAGTATAAAACTGTTTTTCATCAATGACCTGATGAAAACATAAAGAATAACACAAATCATCATATCATACATGAAAATATAGTCAAAATCTAAATCAAAGATTTAGTTCCTGTTAAACTTCGCAATATATTTAGTTTCCTTTTACTTCTTGAAACTACGTTCTCTATATGGGGAAGCCAAGACAATTTGCTATCAAATATCATTCCTAGGAAACGGTGATTATTTTTATAAGTGAGTATACTCCCTTCAAACTTGACTGTTGGAGGTGTAACGTTTGTAAGCTTAGTGAAAAATACCGGAACAGTCTTCTCAATAGAAAAATTGAATCCCCAGTCTTTAAACCAGGTACATAATATATCTAGATAAGTTTGTATCCTTAATCTAATATTCTCTACATTTTTTCCAGAAAACCATATTGCACAATCATCAGCATATATGGATATTGTCACTTCAGGATCAATTGGAATATCTCTCATCATGACATATTTCCTCCTATACCACATTGAGCTAGTTTGTACAGTAATCCATCAATCCAAAGACTGTCATAAGCCTTTTCGACATCCAAAAATACTGCAAGAGTGTGCTCACTGCAATTGATAGATTTTTGAATGTCATTTTCTAATAAAACAATATTGTCAGTTGTACTACGACCTTTTCTAAAACCGCTGATGAAATTAGGCAATAAGTTATTTTTATCTATGTACCACTGCAATCTATTTTTTATCATACGCTCTATAACTTTGACAAAACAAGATGTAAGTGATATTGGTCTGTAAGAGATAACGTTTTTTGAGTCCTTACCAGATTTCAAGATTGGCACTGAAATTGAGTGTTTTAGAGAACTCGGGATATCCCCAGATTCCCATATTCTATTAATAATGTTCAACATAATTTCTTTTGTGTTTTTTGGCATATTTTCGTATACAATGTATGGAATATTATCTTTTCCTGGAGCAGCAAATTTAGTAGATTTAACTGCTTTCTCAAATTCATTCATCGAGAAAGGTTCATTAATGACATGTTCATTTTGGTAGAAAGAGTTTTGTACTTCCTTTGTTAATGTTTTATTGATATCTTGTTTTTTGTGTCCTAAGGATTGGAAAAAAGTTCCAAAAATCTCTACTCTCTCTGGTAAGGACGTAATGGCTTTACTTTTCTCAATCAAAATAGGCATATTTTGTGATTTTTTGACAGGTACGCCATTTAAACGTTTTATACATGACCATATCTTTGTCTCTGGCATGAATCTGTCTAGTCTTCTGCAAAAAGCTTGCCAATATTCTCTTTCCGCTTTCCGGAGAACTCGTTTGGCTTCTGCCTTCTTTTTTTTGTATTCGTTAATTCTATCAAGTGTAATTTTTCTTGCTAGATGGTTTCTTATTCTATTTCTTTCTTTAATCTTTTCAGTACATTCCTTGTTCCACCATGGGACAGGATTTTTTCCTGTCTTTCTTTTTTTTGGAATTGCTTCATGAATACATTCTTTCAAGCGTTCCATAAATGTATGAAAAATGTTCTGAATATCATCTTCAGAATTCATTATTTCATTTTTTTATAACATTTTCACATTTGTATGCAAATATGGGCCAGTTAACATTCTTAAAAAGAGATATGTTCATGAGACATGTTATCTTTGGCCTGATTACTTAGATTTACATGATTTTTTCCTTTCTTTCCAAGTGTTATTTGAATAATAATTGGAAAATGATCACTCCCAAAAGAATCTTCCATAACCTTCCATATCGCCTTACCGGCCAGTGATGGGGAGGAAATACTCAGATCTAAGCACGAAAGTTTTCCAGTACAAGGATCAAGTCTAGTTCCTGTTTTATCATTCAATACTATGAAGTTATTCTCATATATAAATTGCTCAATGGCTTGTCCATTTCTGTCGGTTTTGTCACTGCCCCAGAGGGTACTATGGGCGTTGAAATCACCTAAGATTATTAGGTTATCTGTTTCATTAACATTCTTCAACAATGTGTTTAGAATTGATTCGTTTAATCTTTTGCATGGATTATAAAGTTGATAATAGATATTATTTTATTGGTGACATATATGTTAACTTGTTGTAATTCTAGACTTGGATCATTGATTGGATCTTCGTACTTAATCCTATCGTGGATATATATTGCACAACCCCCTCTTCGCTGACCTTCCCTATTTCTTGGAAGGCATGTATAATTTGGAATACAAAGTGAACTATTATCATAAAACCACGTTTCTTGAACACAAATTAAATCATATTCTTTATTTGTTTTTAAATGATTAAGTAGCTCTTGTCCGTGCCCTAATAAGCCCTGAGAATTCCATTGAAGGATGGAAAGTAGGGCAAAGAACATGAAGAAAGCGTTAGTTCCTGCGTTGTTGAGTTATGATTTCCTTTTTTTGTTGCCGCAATCTTCTTGCAGCAGTTAAAATTAAAGCATTTATTTCTTCTTCTTCTCTCCCTTCAGTTAATGACATAATTAATTGACATATAAAAACAACAATTTGCTCATCACTGGCTAGACTTATGAAATTAGGTGTGGTATTCTTTGCCGATGTACCGGCTGACCTGGTAGCCTGATCTTTAAATTCAGACAGTGGTGTATCCCTTTGTTGGGTGTTGACAGGAAAGTTAGTCTCCATAGGTAGTTCGCTTGGAACCGTTGCTACCTGTGGATTTGTAACTTTACTCTGGTTATCTGTTACATAGGTTTTTACTCTTACCTTAGGTACTGATTGGGAAAATTCCTTAGCATCATCAGTGACTGTCTGTGTGACTTTTTGTTCACTTTGTGTTTTCCAGACCTGGGATGCTTCAGCATAATATGTTAGCTTTCTTATTATCTTTATTTCTTGAACTTCTTTTGCTTTTTTGGCTGCTGGCATCCTTTGAATGCAGCGGAGTGATCACCTCCACAATTGACACATATTGGTGTCAATTTCTTCTGGCATTGATCAAAATTATGATGATCTCCACATCTAACACACCTAATCTGAGATCTGCATATGTCAGCAGTGTGACCATACCTTTGACACTTAAAACATCTGGATACAGGAGGGATATATGGTTTTACTGTAAACATCTGGTAGCCTAGATTGACATTATGAGGGAGATCTGCCAGACTGAAAGTAAGAATCACACTCCTCATAGGAATAAAAATAGGCTGATTATTATCAGCACCTTCTCTTTCTTTGTCAATTTTGTTTCTTTGGTCTTTCTTTACTATTCTTTTTCTGGTCTCTCAATTCTTCAAGAATATCCTCTTCTGATGTTTTAGTTGGGACACCATATATCACTCCTTCAGTTCCCGACCTACTTTCCCTGACCTTTACTGGTATATTGCCTATGTTTTGAATCTGTGAGATGGATTTCATCTGCTTTAGGTTGATACATTTTACCAGCAACCCAGTGCTAATGGGTTTAATAAACTCTACTGGTTGTGAAGTCACATCTCTGATCGCTTTTTTTTCTTTTATTTTACTTTTAAGGGATCAATATTCCTTAAATTCAATTTCTTCTGTCTATCTATAGGTGCTATAAATAGCTTGAAATCAGACAATCTTTTGGTAGAAGTAAAACCTGGAGTACGATATGATGTATTCGAGTCAGAGCCTGATGATGCGTTTTGATTGATATTTTCAATTGTAATATCATCACTCTTTTCTCTTTTTCTTTTTTCTGGTTGGTAAGAAGTGTTTTTTTTTCGACGGTCTTTGTATCATCCAGATTTCTTCATCCGTACTCGTTATTGTATGGTCCGGCTCGGATGCCGCCGGCCCAGTCGCCATGATTGGCCTTTGGTAAAAGGGCGGGAAATTTGAATGTTAGTACGGTACGTATATAGGTGCGACCTACGACATAAAGTAAGTGTGAAGTGCTAAAAAAAGCCACAAATGCTCGCTTACCTGTCACTTGACCATAGGAAGGATGTTCCAAATGCACAATTCAGTCTAACAGCGCGATATTGGTAATTTATAGAATTTTTCTGATATTTTCGGAGATAGTGAGTTGCACGTCCTACTAGTTGCACGTCCTACGATGTCAAAACTCCGTTTGAGAGACATAGGGAATACAATTTTATTGTACTCCTGAGGACGCCCTCGAAATGCACCTCGAGCGGGCTTGTCAGGATAACGTACTATACAGGGCAGGAGAGGTGGTCTTGCACAATTTCCTGTGAACTTTTCTTTCCTTTCTTTCTTTTATTTTTCAAACTGACATAATTTGAACAAAGAAATTATCATATTTTGAAAAAAAAGAAAAGCATATTTATAAGGCAACAATAGTCAAAACTGACTAGTTTGCCTATTCAAAATAACAACAACAACAACGTTCTCGGCTGTGTTATGGCCATATGGACATTGACTTTCACATACACGTACGTACTCGCCGTACATACTTCGTCTTCCGCGTACGTCCATCCGCGGAGCTGAGCCACTATGCGGTCGGTTGGCCGCAACGCTCTCACTCTGGATTGACTGCGGAGCTGAGCCCTCCAGATTCATCTCAGACTTCGCTACGGAGCTTCCACTTCGCGCACCCCGGTCCGTCGGCGTGCCTCCTATCCTTTCCCGCATAAAGCCTAGATCAAGTCGGGACTCAACAGCTCTGTCAGCCAGTGTGTGTGTATTTGAGTTTTGTCAGACGTGTATCAATCAGATATGATTATCTACGTCTGGGACCGACCTTTAACGTCACCATCCGAAAGACGTGACCAGGGCTCGAACCTCTGCATCAATTTGTAACTTCCCCACAGCTTGGATTACAGGCGCACGCACAACGCCCAGTGTCAGCCAGTGGACTTGTCGAAGCCTTTTCTACCCAATATCCAGGTGAGACTCAGTTTTCTGAGAACTTACTGCTTTTAATATCAGTTTATGCTCTCTGCTCACACAGATTCTCTTTGTAACATCAAACATGGTTGCCGACTATTCATTCAGTCACGTCAGTGCAACGTAGGATTTATGATACCTTTTCTATTCTTGCTGTAAAATATTATTTATCGTAGACTAAGCCCAAACTGCGGTCTACGTATACAACAATGATCTACAGAGAAAAGTAGCAATTTCGGCAGCAGAAATCGAAGAGCTGGAAAGTTATAGTCGACGGAACTGTCTTTTCATTCAAGGATTAAAAGAATCAGCAACGAAGATACAACGAAATGATTGTGAAACTTACGAAAGAGAAGCTGCAAATCAACATGGTCGTCGAGGTTATCGACAGATCCCACCGTCTTTACCCAAGGAACCCTGATGATGCAACGCATTATCCGAAAATTTTGATAGTGAAATTTGCGCGATACAAAGTGAGAGATGATTTCTACAGGTCTCACACAAAACTGAGAGGGAGCAAGATCTTCATCAACGAGCATCTAACTAAGAAAAGGCAAATACTTTTCAACAAAGCTCGCAAGTGTGAAAAGGTGAAGAAAATCTGGACAAATGACTGTTCTCAAGAGGGATGACAAAAAGGTGGGGATCTCATCTGAACGTGATATTGAACAGTTATTATAACTTGTGTCCCGTACGTTCTCCCATCCGACTAAAAATCCACTGACTAGAACTTATGTCCCCAAAATATCCTTGCCTCAAATGTTCGAAATCTGTCAAGAATAACCAAAATGCTATTCTTTGTGTGAGCTGCTCACATTGGATTCACCTCTCGTGTTCATCGGTTGATCATGATTTTTTTCATTCTTCATTGGGTTGGGTTTGTAACAAATGTACTTTTAATGAATTACCCTTCTATCTAGAATCTATGGTTGACGATTCTGATAGTACTGTGACCAGAGACACAATAAGCACATTTTCTGGAAAAGGATTGATAAGTAAAAATATTAGTATTGGTAAAGGGTTTGTACTATCTCATTTAAATGTACGAAGTCTCCGAAACAAAGCAGACCATATCTGTCATTTTTTTATCGCAAAATATGGTTGAAGTATTTACAATGTCTGAGACCTGGTTAGATGAAACAATCGATGACCAGCAGGTGAATATTGAGGGATATATTTTGTAATCTTTGTTTGTATCAGTCTCCAACTGTTTTAACAAGGAAGTATTGTGTACAATAAACCGAAATGAATGAATGAATGAATGAAAAAGATGAAGCAATCGCAACCATGGCTTGTATGTATTGTATATAGACCTCCTAACAGTACTATGGATTTCTTTGAAAAGTTGGAAAATAATATTAAAAGGGCTCATGATTTTACATCCAAAATAATTGTTCTAGGTGACTTAAATTGTAATATGCTGGTAAAAAACGTCTTTTCTGCAAAGATTAAGAATATGTGTGATTATTTCAACTTCCATCAGCTTATTAATGAACCACGAGAGTAACACCTAACCACTCGATCCAGTATTGATCTTATTTTCGAACCGTCCATTGAAAGTAGGTTCAATTCAGATGTAATCCCTGTGGGGATTAATGATCACTCCTTGGTATATGTCAATTTGAAGAAAGATTGTAATAGGAATAAGCCAGCGGTTAGTAAGTTTTGATCTTTCCGCAATTTCGACCGAACCAGGTTTTTAAGTGATGGGGAAAAAACTAATTTGGTCCTTTTTTATAGCATTTCAGATGTTGAATATTCATGGCAATATTTCAAAACGTGTTTTAATGAGATATGCAATACGCATGCACCTTTTGTAAGTGTTCGTAGAAAAATCAACGGGTCTCTTGGATATCTGACGATTATTTGAAATTAGCAAGGGAACGAGATTCCTTTAAGGCAAAATTCGATCAATCCGGTAAGGATTGTGATTGGAATACATACAAAAAGAAAAGAAACTCTGTAAATAATTTAATAAAAAGTTAAAAAGAGAATACTATTTTTCTGAATTTAATGAGAACGTTGGTGACCCTCGCAAAATGTGGAAAACATTGAAGAAAGTTTTGTTTAAGAAAAGTTCGGGAGACGTTATCGAGTTGATCCAGATGGACAGGTGATTGCTGAATCTGAGCGTGTTGCATCTATATTCAACGATTATTTCACTCAAACTCCGGGTCGATTAAACGTTGAACCCAACTCGGAGGAATTACATGAATTGACTGATAAAACTTTGCATACGTTCAAATCACAGAGGATTTTGTCTTCAAAGAACTCTCAAAATTATCTGTTTTTAAATCTAGTGGCATTGATAATTTACATCCACATCTTTTGAAGCTTGCTTCACCATTCATAGCAAAGCCTATTACCCATTTGTTTCATTGTTCAATCTCAAGTGGTATTGTCCTGCTGAGTGGAAGAGTGCACGAGTAACGCACATTTTTAAGGACGGTGACAAGAAAATCCTTCCAATTATCGGCCGATTTCGGTTCTTTCACATACTGTAAAATCTTAGAAAAAAGCGGTACACTCGCAATTGTATGATTATCTCAATGATAATGGCCTTCTAAGTGATAGGAAATAGGGCTTCCGCCCGCTCACTCGACAGGAACAGCTCTAGTTGAAGTAACTGACTTCTTACTGAGGGGAATCAATAAAGGACTTATCTCTGGTGCTTTATTCTGGACTTAAAACGCGCATTTGACTCAGTAAATCATAAAATTTTGCTGTATAAATTAAGCAAATATGGTATAAAGGATAGAGAATTTGAATGCTTTGAAGGCTATCTAGCTGATCGAGTACAATGTGTTCTAGTTAATGGTGCTCAGTCTGGTTTAGATCTGTTAATTCTGGAATCCCACAGGGATCAATATTAGGGCCCCTCTTGTTTACAATTTTTATCAATAACCTTTGTAATTTGCCCTACTGTGAAAATACTAAAATTTGTTTGTACGCTGATGATGCAGCAATATTTTGCCAAGGCAAGGAAATTGCAACTGTTGAAAAAACACTTAAACATGAGTTCAAAAAGAAATTGATCACATTGAAAAGGAGGATGACTTAACATTGAATATCAAAAAGTGCAAGCTTATGCTATTTGGAACTAGAAATCGCATAGAAATAAAACTGTTTCTCTGACTATAGAGAAAGTGTGATTGAGTTTGTAAATGAATTTAAATATCTTGGTGTTGTACTTGATAATTGTCTAAAGTGGGATTAGACCAATAAACTTTCAAAGTTATGATGGCAATTCAACAGATACCCAATTCAGCCAAAGTTCATTGACCCTAAATGACCTTTGACCTTAATCATGAGACCTGAAACTTGCACAAAATGTTCAGTGATGCTTGATTACTATTATGTCCATGTTTCATGAATCAGATCCATAAACTTTCAAAGTTATGATGGGAATTCAACAGATATCCCCAATTCGGCCAAAGTTCATTGACCCTAAATGACCTTTGACCTTGGTCATGTGACATGAAACTCTACTGGATGTTCAGTAATACTTGATTAACATTA
This sequence comes from Lytechinus variegatus, assembly GCF_018143015.1. NCBI lineage: Eukaryota > Metazoa > Echinodermata > Echinoidea > Temnopleuroida > Toxopneustidae > Lytechinus > Lytechinus variegatus. Next base: position 50,765 of record NC_054758.1, read on the forward strand.
TGGCCAAGTTTCATGAACTAGGTCCATATACTTTCTAAGTTATGATGTCATTTAAAAAACTTAACCTCAGGTTAAGATTTGATGTTGACGCCGCCCCGTCGCCGTCGGAAAAGCGGCACCTATAGTCTCACTCTGCTATGCAGTTGAGACAATAAAACGACAAAAAAAATATCAGATGGTATGATCATGCTGCAATGCTTCAAGTAAAACGGGTTAAAAAATGTGTTGATAAGGCTAACGTTTGTGTCACAACATAACATTTTAGCATCCATACCTGTTAGGCTTCACAGCTTTTCTGTTGAGGTGTATTTTGTTAAAGGACTACACAGATCTATTAATCTTGAAAGAATGAATTATTACAGGTACGGTAATCTCTGTACCCTTATTCTACATTACAGCATCACTTTCAACAATTTCTGAGATATCACGAAAATGATCAATTTAAGATCATACATGTAAAGACCATAATAATCTCAGATACTCTATGATATGTTTGTTACTCCATATTTGTATTCTATTTTCAGTAACCTTTTACCCTGCATACCATCTCAATCTAAACCACCTGGTCATTGTTCATGTCATCCTATTGTTATGTTTCATGTATACACTCAATGTAGCTCTCACTGTACTGTATGTATCATGGTCAATATCACTCTCATACACATACCACATGCACCTCTGATATTCAATGATCTAATTTCTCTCCTAACTTTTAAAAGCTGATATTTCTCTTTATATCTTCCATGTATACCAATTTTATGAGATGTCTTTTAAAACTCACAGATGGACAAAGTTGTTAACAATTTCTTACTTCTGCATCAATCATAACCAAACACTTGATGATAATATTTTTCAATTACAGCATACCTGTGCATTAAATTTCCAACATATTTACTCATCTAGTCTCCTTTATTAATGCACACCCCTTAATACATGTAGTATTAAAAAAACATCTGTTCTTTAATGTATTTAACGCAATAAAATTAGATAGAGGCAAGTTTTCATTATTTCATGTTTTCAAACATGTTATGAGTATAAAGTAGAAGCAAGCATACCTTCAAGGTTGAAGCCTTCTCATTCAGATGAGAACAGAACTCCTCCTGGTCACAAAATCCACTCAGTGTCAGGTTAGTCAGGTTAGGTAGGGAGCATAAACCTTCTGCTAGGTGATGTGACGAGGCTGATGATAGAGGCTCATTATTCCAAATGTCAAGAGTATGGACCTACATGTGTACAAACATTGATCATTAAACATACACATACATCAGATGATATGATCATGCTGTAATGCTTCAAGTTAAACTGGTTCAATAATGTGTTGATAATGCTAATGTACACTGTATGCATAGATGTATTTCACAACATAACATTTTAGCATCCATACCTGTGTAGGTTTTACAGCTTTTCTGTTGAGGTGTATTTTGTTTAAAGGTCAAATCCACCCCAGAAAAATGTTGATTTGAATCAATAGAGAAAAATCAGACAAGCATAATGCTGAAAATTTCATCAAAATCGGATGTGAAATAAGAAAGTTATGGCATTTTAAAGTTTCGCTTATTTTCAACAAAATAGTTATATGAACGAGCCAGTTACATCCAAATGAGAGAGTCGATGATATCACTCACTCACTATTTCTTTTGTTTTTTATTGTTTGAATTATACAATATTTCAATTTTTACGAATTTGACGATTATGACCTCCTTGCCTGAAGCACAAAATGTTAAAATAATGGAATTCCATGTGTTCAGGGAGGAATGAAACTTCATTTCACATGACAATGACGAGAAAATAAAAATATTTCATATTTCATATAATAAAATACAAGAGAAATAGTGAGTGAGTGATGTCATCAACTCTCTCATTTTGATGTAACTGGCTCGTTCATAAAACTATTTTGTTAAAAATAAGCGAAACTTTAAAATGCCATAACTTTCTTAATTTACATCCGGATATGATGAAATTTTCAGTGTTATGCTTGTAGATTTTTTCTCTTTTTATTCAAATCAAGTTTTTGTTCGGGTTGACTTGTCCTTTAAGGACTACACATTTTAATACCAATGAAATTTGACAGAAGAGATTATTACCGGTAATCTCTGTACCCTTATTCTACATTACAGCAACACTTTCAACAATTTCTGAGATATCATGATAATGATATCAATTAAAGATCATACATGTGAAGACCTTAATAATCCCAGATACTCTGTGATATATTTGCTACTTCATATTTGTATATTTTCAGTAACTTTTACCCTGCATACCATCTCAATCTAAACCACCGGGTCATTGTTCATTTCATCCTATTATTATGTTCCATGTATACACTCAATGTAGCTCTCACTGTACTGTATACATTGTATATATCATGGTCAATATCACTCTCATACACATACCACATGCACCTCTGATATTCAATGATCTACTTTCTCTCTCATCTTTTTCTTTTTCTTTTCTCTTGATATCTTAAATGTGTATTATCATAAGAGATGAATAGGAAGAATCACATATATAGATAAAGTTAGAAAGGATTCCATGTTTCGACATCATAACCAAACACCCGAAGATAATGACAATTTCTCAATTGCAGCATACCTGTGCATTAGAACCAAATTATATTTAAAAAAAATCTTAAACCCTCTCAAACAATCTATCAACCAGCATAAAAAATTATGTTCTCTAACATATTTAAACACTATAAAATAAAAAAAACACTGCTTTATTCCATATTTTCAAACATGTTATATGTATAAAGTAGAAGCAAGCATACCTTCAAGGTTGAAGCCTTCTCATTCAGATTAAAACAGAACTCATCCTGGTCACAAACTCCATCTACTATCAGGTTAGTCAGGTTAGGTAGGGAGCATACAGCTTCTACTAGGTGATGTGAAGAGGCTGATGATAGAGGCTCATTATTCCCAATCTCAAGAGTATGGACCTACATGTGTACAAACATTGACCATTAAACATTCATGTACATATCAGATTGTATGATCATGCTGTAATGCTTCAAGTTAAACTGGTTCAATAATGTGTTGATAATGCTAATGTACACTGTATGCATAGATGTATTTCACAACATAACATTTTAGCATCCATACCTGTGTAGGTTTTACAGCTTTTCTGTTGAGGTGTATTTTGTTTTGGACTACACATTTTAATACCTACGAATTTTGAAAGAATGGATTATTACCGGTAATTAGTTACGATACAAATATTTTCTCGTGATTAACCTAAAATCTCGATCTTTTCCTTTCTGTTTATGCAAATACACTGTCCCGATATTCCTTTGAAGAATTTGCTTCGATTCACGCCTCAAACTGGCACCATTTGGTTAGATAAGTCATTTGTCTACATGATAAAGGAGGGACTCTCTCCCTCCCAAATATTTCAATTAACGCTAAATAGATCAGTGCGTGCACACCATGACCATTGTGAACCAGGGTCTTCAGGCAGTTAGTATCATTGCTGTATTCACATTATTTGTATTAACTCTTCTTTCCTTCCCACATATTTTGCCCTCAGGCTCATACCAATCTGGAATTCGTTCAGGATTATTTTTTTACAACATATTAGGGACGGGTCCAAGAGATTTACACCATTACATTTCACATTCACTGGTTATTTTATGATCCCTCCTTTTGAAACTATTCTTTCTAAACGCTCCTATCATGAGGAATTGATTTCGAGCCCAATGCGCAGAAGACTTTAATCCTCCTAATAATAGAGGGTAGCCTCCATACGATCCCTCGCATCACTGCAACCTATTACGCACAGTACTTCATACATTCACTCTGGGTCATGACCCATCATGGTCGTTTGGTTCTCGTTTTCCAAATAATTTAGATATTGAGAACTAGCCGACCCTGTTGGGTCGTGACCTATAGTTTATTGTTCTATCAAATCTGCTAATTCCTTCTCAATGAAGTCTTCAACGATTATTCAAATCGCTCATCCAGTTGGAAGTATTACGACCTCCGCTCACACCCGATTATGTTTACAGTACCCATCAAAACAGCATCTTATCAGTGTGGGTAAGCCTTTTCACACATGATTCCATACTCTGTTTTAGTAATGCTAGAACCAAAATATACACAAATGTTACTTTAATTTCAAGGAGATACATTTTGATTATTTAAATGCAAAACTTTTTCCCACTTTATCCATTTGCATCTGACCTTAACTACTTGTTATCAATAGTCAGAGTTCTTATTTTTTTCAATTTTCTTAGGATATGATTTAACACTTTGCTATTGAATGCGTATGATTTATATTAATTAATTTCTGCTCCATACTTATAATAGGGTGTAATTTCAAAAAAGTATACATTTTCGTTTTTGTGAAATCGGGTTCTCGCTTGAACCTCCCTTACATGATACGTCATTTTCATTTACCATTATTTTGCTCTCTACTGCCCTCTACAGGTGCCTTCGTGGGCTCAAGCAACGGACAATACACATGCTCAAAACTGCGGCTTGTTCACCCTTCAATACACAATAAGCGGACTTCCTTTGCCTCTTCTCTCATCATGCTCAAAGGTTCCCTGAACCGCCTTTCTGTATCGTGCTTTGTATGTTGTAAGTTCCCTTTCTTTTCGTTTCTGCTTCAGTACCTCTTCTCATTCATGCACGTGACTATTGTATATCTGTTCCTGACCGGGACTTGTATTTCAGATTTCACTCTTCCTGTTATAGACATTCTAATGTCAACTAAAAAATTGTGTTTTCTGATTTTTCTTTAATATGGCAAATTCGGTAGATACACCATTCAATTCAGTTAACGATGATGACTTTCTTGACTTGTTTAGGCCATCCTTAGTAGAAAGTGAATCAGACATAAATCCTCATATTACTTCCTTTGAAAACCATGTTACAGACAAATTTAATTCTTCGTCACAAGAGTTGAATTATGATTTTGACACTGATAACCAATTTCAAAGTCCATATTCTGAATACATCACCCATAACCAATTTAATAATGTTGTTAAGGATTATGATAACTCATCTTTTTCTCTTATACACCTTAATATTAGGAGCATTAACAAACACTTTGATGAATTACGGTTACTTTTAAATAATCCCACCATGCAAACATTCTCAGTAGTAGGTTTAACCGAAACATGGCTTTCTCATGATACAAGCCTTCCATTAGCTCTCGATGGATATGATCTTTTAGTTAACAACAGACAAAATAGGGTGGGTGGGGGCGTTGCGTTATATGTTTCACAATCATATGATTATGTAGTTCGAGACGAGCTTAACAGCATGACTGATACAATTGAATCTCTTTTTATTGAAATTACTATCCCCAACAGCAAAAACATTATCATAGGTGTTATATACAGGCCTCCGAGTTCGAACATCAAATCATTTTTAGATCATCTCTCTGACTTGGTTAAAAATCCAATTTTTTATAGTAAAAATTGCTTTATAATGGGCGATTTTAATATTGATTTATTAAAACAAAATAATGTTACACAAGATTTTTTGGAAATATTTCTATCCGCTTCTTACTTACCTTTAATATCTAAACCAACACGCATAGTCAATGAATCCGCTTCTCTTATTGATAATATTTTCTGTAATGTTCTTCCCCCACCCGATTCCTTCATATTACTCTCTGATATCACAGATCACTTCCCTGTTTCGACTAATTTCTCTTTAAAAGACAGATTCAATAACAATAGCCGTCCACTAAAACGAAGAATAACACACGAAAATATAGCTCGTCTGGGTGCTAGTTTTGACGATGCTGATTGGTCTTGTGTTTTTGATAGTAATGACGTTAACTTGTCCTTTGAAAATTTTATGAATATTTTTAATCTACACTTTGACAATTATATTCCGAAACTTAGAGATAAGCCATCTAACTACAAAACATCACCGAAGCTTCCATGGATTTCTAAATCGCTCTTGCGTTCGATAAATAGAAAAAATAACTTATATTATAGATACAAAATGAAACGGTCTGAGCAATCCAAACTTAAATATACTTGTTATAAAAATACACTGACAAAGATTATACGTTTAGAAAAGAAAAGATATTTTACTAATCAGTTACAACTTTACAAGCGTGATATGCAAAATACATGGAAAATTTTAAAACAAGCAATGAATATATCAAATAATAAATCCAATATTACAAAAATTAGATCTGGCGATGTCATTTTTGAAGATTCTCTCCAAATTTGTAATATCCTGAATAATCACTTTTCTTCAATTGGGGAAAATCTTGCAAGTAATATTCCTCCCGCAGCAAAACACTTTTCTGAATTTTTAGGCCCACCAAATTCTAGTTCAATGTTTCTCGCTCCAACTTATAATCAGGAGATAATTAATATTGTTTCTGATTTCAGTTCTAAAAAAGTACAGGACATGATGACATCAATAATTTTCTTCTTAAGGGGGTAATATCGTCAATTGCGGATCCCCTAACTCATATATTCAATCTGTCACTTCTTAACGGCATTGTTCCCGAGAGCATGAAAATAGCAAAAGTCATTCCTTTGTTTAAAAAGGGTGACAAATTAGATGTTAATAATTACCGCCCAATTTCTTTGTTATCTACATTGTCGAAAATACTAGAAAAGATTATTTATAAAAGAACTATTAATTTTCTCAAATCAAATAATATACTTTCAAATTCCCAATTTGGATTTAGGGAAAAGCATAGCACTACACATGCATTATTGAGTTTCATTGAAAAAGCGGCACATTCAATCGATAAATCTTCTCATTTAATTGGTTTGTTCCTGGACTTCTCCAAGGCCTTCGACACATTAATCATGATATTTTACTAAACAAATTACATCATTATGGAGTGCGTGGGAAGGCCTTGGAGTGGTTCAGGAGCTACCTCTTGAATAGGAAGCAATATGTCTTTTTAAACGGATGCAATTCTCAAATGAAAAGAAATAATTGTGGAGTTCCACAGGGTAGTCTTTTAGGCCCGATTTTGTTTATAGTTTATATTAATGATTTTTGTAGATCATCAGATGTTCTTTCTTTCATTCTCTTTGCGGACGACTCTAACTTATTTTTTTCACATAAAAATCCTCTTCACCTTGCCAATACAATCAACTCTGAACTAAAAAATGTCACCCAATGGATAAGAGCAAATAAATTGTCAATAAATTTACAAAAAACAAAATATATGTTGTTTAGCAACTCTATTAATACACTTCCTGTTGATATTATTTTGGATGGAACTCCCTTGGAAAAAGTATCCCATATTAAGTTTCTTGGAATAACAGTCGATAATAAGCTCTCATGGAAATTCCACATAGATAACATATGTAAAACTATTTCACGCAACATTGGTATAATTAACAAGCTTAAATTTTGTTTACCATTATCGTCCCTGCTTACATTATATTCATCCCTTATATTACCGTATTTAAATTATGGAATTTTAGCGTGGGGCAACACACATCAAACACTCCTAGACAAATTACTCCTATTACAAAAGAAATCTCTACGTGTCATATGTCACAAAGCATATTTGTCTCATACTGACACATTATTTTTGGAACATAAAATATTGAAAATTAAAGACTTGTATTTGTTCAATCTCGGTCAGTTTATGTACAATTATAACAATAACAACCTCCCAAATGTATTTCATTCAATGTTTCCAAAAAATCAATCCATTCATAACTATCCAACAAGGCGATTGGGCGAATTCCATTTACCACTTCTAAGAACTTTGCTGGCTCAGAACACATTTATATATGAGGGACCGAAGTTATGGAACTCACTTCATAATGATATAAGAACTGCAAAATCTTTGAACTCTTTTAAGACTAAATTCAAATTATCTCTATTAAAATCTTATAATGTATCCTCAAATTTAATCTTATTCATCATCTCTGTCAAGAGGTTAGTCATCATTTTTACTATAAAGACTATAATTAAAACATAAATCATCCCTTTTTTTTATTGAAAAAAAAAAATCTGACACAAGTCCTTCCCAATTGTGCTCGGTTTTTAACCTCATATATTATTTGTGTCTATCCTCTCATCTTTTTTCTCTTTCCTGTCCGCTTATCCGCCTTCCTACCGCTTATTTATTTACGGCATCACATTTTTCGCGCATTTTATTCTTTCCAGGTCATTTTATATATTTTTTTCTCCTTTTATACACATTGAATCCAGTTTGCTTGAGTCCACGATGGCATGTGTTCTACCTACGTTTAGCAGCACCCATCCATCTTCTCAGGGCATTCTCCCCTTTCTCTTTTCTTTTTTTTTGGGGGGGGGGGGTGGGAAGGGTGGATATATTTTAGGACGATTTGTTTTGTCCTATACAAACTATATTTTTTGATATCTTCGTATTTTATATTTTGTGAGTATTTCTCATATATTTTTTTCTCATTTGATTACATATGTCTGTATTTGTACTCTGTTAATGGTTTTGTTATCTATTTTTGAGGGGCCCACATTGTACAAGCATTGCTTTTTAGTGGGTCCCTCCATTTCCATCTTAATTTAATTTCTATTGAAAAATAGTATACTTATTTAAAACCTCCAATGTGTTGCCCAAATCGTGTAAGTTTTTTTTTTCACAACATATGTATTATTATTTTTGTTTCTTTGCAATGGATACAAATACTTATTTTTTATATATATGGTATACAATTTGTTTTTGTTTGATGGAAGTGAAATAAATAAAATTGAATTGAATTGAATTAAATTGAATTAATCTATGTACCCTTATTTTACATTACAACAACACTTTCAACAATTTCTGAGATATCATAATAATGATATCAATTAAAGATCTATGTGAAGACCTTAATAATCCCAGATACTCTGTGATATATTTGTTACTTCATATTTGTATTCTATTTTCAGTAACCTTTTACCCTGCATACCATCTCAATCTAAACCACCTGGTCATTGTTCATTTCATCCTATTATTATGTTTCATGTATACACTCAACGTAGCTCTCACTGTACTGAATACATTGTATGTATCATGGTCAATATCACTCCCATACCACATGCACCTCTGATATTCAATGATCTAATTTCTCTCCTAACTTTTAAAAGCTGATATTTCTCTTAATCTTCCATGTGTATTATCATAAGAGATGACTAGGAAGAATCACATATATGGATAAAGTTAAAAAGGATTCCGTGTTTCGACATCATAACCAAACACCTGAAGATAATGAATTGACAATTTCTCAATTACAGCATACCTGTGCATTAGAACCAAATTATATTTTTTAAAAAATCTTATATAGTCTCCTTTACTTATAAACCCTCTCAAACAATCTATCTAACCAGCATAAAAATTATGTTCTCTAACATTTTTAACACTATAAAGTAAAAAAAAACACTGCTTTATTCCATATTCTCAAACATGTTATATGTATAAAGTAGAAGCAAGCATACCTTCAAGGTTGATGCCTTCTCATTCAGATGAGAATAGAATTCCTCCTGGTCACAAACTCCTCTCAGTGTCAGGTTAGTCAGGTTAGGTAGGGAGCATAAAGCTCCTACTAGGTGATGTGAAGAGGCTGATGATAGAGGCTCAACATTCCGAATTTCAAGAGTATGGACCTACATGTGTACAAACATTGATCATTAAACATACAATGCATATCAGATGGTATGATCATGCTGTAATGCTTTAAGTTAAACTGGTTAAAAATGTGTTAAGGCTAATGTTTGCATAGATGTACATGTATTCACAACAGAACATTGTACCTGTTTAGGCTTCACAGCTTTTCTGTTGATGTGTATTTTGTTTATAAAAGACATTTTAATACTTATGAATTTTGAAAGAAGGAATTATTACATGTAATATCTGTACCCTTATTCTACATGATACATGTAGCATCACTTTCAACAATTTCTGAGATTTCATGAAAATTATCAAATTAAGATCATACATGTGAAGACCATAATCATCTCAAATACTCTGTGATATATTTGGGCAGGTCCAAGCTATTTGACTTGTGACGTACGGGGCATTTAGAAACTTTAAAGTTGTGTAACATAAGAAATAAATGCACAACAGAGAATCTTGGAAGGCCAGTCATGCCCTCTTTATTCATGAAAAAAATAGTGATCTACGATTCCATTAACGATGTAATATTTTAATTAATATGCACTGTGACGTACGGGACCACACGAAAAATGATTTTTTTTTTTTTAAAGTTTGTCATTAAAACTCTGTGAATTGGAATAAGCTGGAAATCTCTTATTATCATGTTTTCATCTTGTATCTTATCAAGTTTCATTAGCCATGAATGAAATGATAGAACTCATTGTTGTTATTATGTAATAGCTCAAAATATAAACAACCGCGTTGTGACGTACGGGACATGTGACGTATATATATGGGACATTTGTCCATGTGTAAAACGAATGGGGAAAGTGAAATTTCATCAAAATTTATAATTAACTTGATGCAAACAAAGTAAGAAAATTTGCACATGCATTATCGTGATTGACTTCTTAAATGGCACACACTGAAAGAAAACATAGCAAACACTTATAAATATTATAAACGACCTTATAAATATTATCTAAGATGACTTGCAAATAATTCCATGTGTTAAACGAATGGGGAAATTGAAATTTCATAAAAATTTATAATTAACCGGATGTAAACCAAAGTAAGTTTTACATGGATTAGTATGATTTATATATATTTCTATTATAGTGTATGATCAAACAAAGCATAAAAAAAATTGTTACCTAATAATTATGAAAGATTTAATTAATAACATAACTAATTAATAATAATTAATTGCTGATGTGGTTTACGGTACACCATGTGGAGTGTTATAGAAACAGTGGATAGAAGAGAAGTTGATAGGCGATAAAGTGGAGATTTGAGAATAGAGTATTCTTTCTTGAAAATAGTCCTGAAAAGGACTGTAAACCAGAAGGAATGTTGAGTGAGAACAGCTTGAGTAGTAGAGCTGATGAGGAGATGCTGGCTTGAGTCGGCGAGTAGAGATGATGAGTAGTAGAGAGACTCGACGTTTCGGACAGGTTGACTGTCCGTCTTCTTTGCTCCTTATTGAAAAAATAACCCTAATTAAAATTACATAGAAATCCTATGGTGCCGTCCCGTACGTCACACATTTGTCCCGTACGTCACAAAACTTAATTAGCCTAAACATGAAATTAATTCATTAAATTCACTTTAATTTTTGGATATATAGTAATATAAATTAGAACTCTCCAAAGTTTGAAGAAAACTGTTCAACTTTTTCTTAATTAGAATATAAAAAAACATATGCTAAATCGTGACGTACGGGACACTGCCTGTTGGACACCAGTTAATTAACTTAATTAATTAGTTTTCAAAATCATTTTATTCTAAAATGTTTGCATGAACTTAGCACAACAAGTCCCCACAGAAATATTTTCAAATTTATAATTTGCATTATCTGCAGATCAAAAAATGTGAGGTCCCGTACGTCACGCTTATTAAAGATTTCTTGGAATCGTGACCTTGGCATTCATTAACTTTACATTTTCAGAAGAAAAAAATATAGGGCAAAAAACTTTGGAGTATAAGCTTTAAAATGACACACAATATGCTAGATTTAGGCAAAGATTTAATTTGGGCTTCAGAGGGGACAATAGCTTGGACCTGCCCATTTGTTACTCCATATTTGTATTATATTTTCAGTAACCTTTTACCCTGCATACCATCTCAATGTAAACCACCTGGTCATTGTTCATTTCCTCATATTATTATGTTTCATGTATACACTCAATGTAGCTCTCATTGTACTGTATACATTGTATGTATCATGGTCAATGTCACTCTCATACACATACCACATGCACCTCTGATATTCAATGATCTACTTTCTCTCCCACCTTTTTGAAGCTGATTTTTCTCTTTATATCTTCCATGTGTATTAACATATTAGAGATGACTAGGAAGAATCACATATGGATAAAGTTAAAAAGATTCCATGTTTCTACATCAACCATATCCAAACACTTTATTTTCATTATATAGCTTTTCTGTTTAAGTGCATGTATTATGTTAACACTAAAACCTCTGAATATTGAAAGAATTAAATTGTTCAAAATCAATTATCTTGGTTATGTAGTGTTGGCATTATATAATATAAACTGCCTTATTCTTGTGGAAGCGCAGTGGTGTAGCGGTTCTGACTCTCGCCTTGTAATCAGAGGGTCATGTTTTCGAATCCCACCATGGCCTAGCGTCCTTTGGCAAGGCATAAATCAACACTTTGCCACTCTTACCCAGGTACTAATTGATTGAGTACCGGTAGGAAACAACCATCATTGTGGTTGGTTTAGCAGGTGTTCACCTAATAAAAACAGGCTGCTTAAAGATTAATTAAGTGAATGGGTAATAATAATTGTGAAGCGCTTTGAGAATTCGTAGATTGATAAAGCGCTATATATGCCAATTATTATTATCTCAAAACAAATTTGGATGATTTAAAAGTTTACAAAAGCCTGTAATTGATGTGACCTATAATTACTTTTCAATACAAAGAACTAAAATAATTTCAAACATTCTTTCAAGAACAACATGTGCTGCTACTGCATGTCTACATAGATGTATTCCATTTTCAGAAGCCTTCACTCTGCAAACCATCTCAATCCAACCCACCTGGTCATTTTTCATTACCTTCACTCTATGTATAAGTATATTCCCTGTTCATGGACATTGTCATTCAATATCACTCTCATACAAATACCACATGCACCTCTGAAATTCAATGATCTACTTTCTCTCCTACATGTAACTTTTAAAGCTAACAATATTTCCTTTTTAACTTCCATGATTATAAAGTATTATTAATTAAAAGATGTCTAGGAAGACATGGATAAAGCAAAAAAAACACGATTCCATGTTTCTGCATCAATATAAAACTTGAAAGTATAACACATTTTAAATTGCAGCATACTTGTGCATTAGAACCCAATTTTTAAAAGATCTCATCTTATGATCTAGTATCCTTTATTTATTAGCACTCTCAAATAATATTGTCTACATACATGTAGTAGCATAAAAATTTGTTCTTAAATGTATTACCCTGAACAATTACATTTTTCCATATTGGTAACGTCATAAAAAGGGCAGCTGCCAAAATAATTATAAAAAAAATGAAATATCTTAATGGTTTGTGATGATTTATTTTCACCAAACGATATGAAAAAATTGTTCGCATATGACATCAATCAAATGCTTAATAATAACTTTGTTTATTCATTATGATGGATTTTTCTTGAACCTTGAGGATTATTTTTTGGTATATTTCTGTTATTTTAATCAACTTTTTGTCAGTGTGAACTTCCCCTTTAAACATGATATTTGTTATGTTCTTCCTTGTACATATATCAGTATTTATCAAAGATGTATGAAAAGAATCATGAATCGGTTTTAGTCAGTTACTTAATATGCAGGCCTACATAATTATGTAAACCTGTGTAGCGATTGAAACCAGAACTTCATAACAGAATTAGCTGGACACTAAACCTGTGCAGTACATGTAAAACAAAAAAATATCCAGGATATTAACTCACCTTTTGTTTGTTATTGAAAACAATCTAGAGGGTAAATTTGATAATAATATTTTGCATTTATACATCGCTTAACACAACGGAACAATGTCACTAAGAGCTTTACAGAAATATTATTACCCGGTCAACGGATCCTTGCATGCCCACATACAATGTATGCACCTTCTCCACTCCCTGAAAAGCACTCCAACAAGAGTTCTAAGACTCAATTGCTAGGCATACTATTTATAGGCTTTTGCATCCTACCAGGTACCTATTTAATACCTGGGTGGAGAGTGGCAAAGTGTGGATTAACGCCTTACCAAAGGATGCTAGGCCACGGTGATATTCGAACACACGACCTTGTGATTACAAGCGAAGGTCAGAACCGCTACACTACTTTGCCTAAAACGTACAATATCTTTGTCCATCTCAACTATCCGTTGTAATCTTTCTATCTCTTTTTACCAAGAGCCTCATGAAAGCAGCTAGATTGAAAGATTGGCCTCAGTTTTTATAAACAGTATTTAGAGATTGGTGCTAATCACATTAGTACTACTACAGTGTACACTATACCTCATTTGATATGTCTGGTCCAAGCAAAGCTCCATCACAAACCATCAATGTGATTATATGCTACATTTGCTTTGTTTTAGCTTTCTTTTAGAAATAATAGATTGTTAATATTCCTGGCATTATTACGCTGTTAAAGTAGTTACGGCATAAGGACTGATGTCCTTTACCCTTCTGTTTGCCCTCTCCCTCTCTTTCTCCCTTTGTCTCTCTCTCTCTTTCTTTATCTTTATTCCCTTCAACATTTTTCCTTTTTTTAATCTATTTTTCTATGTTCAATACCCTTTCTTCCCATTAGTCATTGTTCCTAATTCTCCCTATCTTGATCTCTTTTCAAGCTCCCATTTGCCCCTAAGTATCTTCTTTAAAGGGGAATCCAGCCTTGGCCATAGAATGTTGTGTTGGGAAGGAGAAAAATGAATTAAACAGAATGGTGAAAGTTTGAAAGAAATCGGACAAGCAATAAGAAAGTTATAGCTGCTTTAAAATTGAGATCACTAATACCATGTAGATATCAAATTGGCAACTGGGTAAGTAAATTATGACAAGGGGCAAGGACAACTTTCCCATAGGCCATGTACTTTATTATCAGGGATTTGTGGTTTTCTCCTAATTACCCATTCCCTGGGGCAGTAATCTAAATATAACCCAGGTAGTATATTGTTAAATGTCCTCATGAAAGAAAAATACAATTTGAAATAAAACTTTTGGGGAAAATGACATTTTAGCCATAATATGTATTGAAGTACATGGAAGAGTAGTCCTTGCCTTACATCACTATGACATCACATAAGTGGCCAATTTGAAGTCTCCATAGGTATAGTGATTACCAATATTTACAATTTAAAAATTCATAACTTTCTTTCTTGTTATTTCTCCAATATTGTTCATACTTTCACCTATCAACTTGTCTGATTTTTCTTTTTCTTATAAAAACAAGATTTTATTTGGGTTGGATTCCCCTTTAAAGGGGAATGAAACCTTTGGAACAAATAGGCTTGTGTAGAAACAGAAAAATCAAAGAATAAGAATAAAGAAAGTTTGAGAAAAATCGGACAAATAGTGAGAAAGTTATGAGCATTTGAATATTGCAATCACTAATGCTATGGAGATCCTCCCATTGGCAATGCGACATGGATGTGTGATGTCACTGATGAACAACTTTCCCTTTGGTGGACTATAAAATACCCTCAAAATGTCTCTTTTTGCTTTTTCTTATGATACAAACTCTTATCCATGATGTATTCTTTAAAAATATGTATTACATGCCCTCATGTAGAAAGAACACATGATTTATGGATAGATGTGATAAAAGAGGCAATTCAAGTGAAATATATACTAGAGTAATGGGGAGAGTTGTTCACAAGTGACATCACACATCTTTGTCGCATTGCCAATTTGCTATCTCCATAGCATTAGTGATCGCAATATTTAAATACTCATAACTTTCTCATTACTTGTCTGATTTTTCTCAAACTTTCGTTGATCGTTTTTTTTTATTTTTCTGTTTTCACACAAGCTATCTTATTCCAATGGTTTCATTCTCCTTTAAGATATGAATACTCAATTCCAACCATTCTTTTTTTTTTCATATACTTGTATTTTCATAATTTTATATATTTTTGTTATACCAATATCTTAGTACAATTATGAATTCATGTAGCAAAAATCAGAACAAAATAAGTTAAACGACGTATAAACTTCTCCTCCCCTTCTTATTACTTTACTATGAAGTTTGTTATGAATTGAATTGACTCGTTATAATCCATGTACATATTATCACTTGCATTATGTTTGTTTATGTACATTTATATTCATTTTATGTTGCCTTTTTTACTGTTCGTCTAAAACAGATCTGGGCTTATTGTAATTGTTTCCCTTTTTATCAATAAAAGATGATGTAAATTTAAAAAATCATGTTTTTACAAATTGGTTGTTTAATCATTAATTTGTCTTACATGTATCTAGGAATGTCACTGCACAAGACTGGCATAATAAGTCACTATAATGTAGGCAACTAAATTGCAGTCATGTAATGTCAACAGCATTATATCAGGATCAGAATTACGATTACAGTGTTACATAATCTAGAATTAGCACTGTCATTTTCATTATTACTATCATCACTCTCATCTTCTTCTCCTTATAAATTCTAACATCAACATGACCATCTTATTCTTTAAGATGAATTTCTACTTACTGTGGCTTTCCTTCCTTCTCTGGCAAGAGTTTCATAGAAGGTAGGGTGAAAGCTTGCCTCCAGTTCAACATCCCTTAGTGACGGTGCTGAGCATATCATCAATGCAACCTCATTTGATATTACTGGTCCATAGGAAGGTACATATCCAATATGCATTCCGATCTGGAAGTAGAGCGATAATCTTACATTATTTTGATATACCTGGTCTGTACCTATATGTAGGATACCCTTTAGCACCAACACTCATATTGATCTGAAAGTACATTGTAAAGCCATACATCACAATTATATTTCCTATTGGATTGCATTATTGAGATTGCTTCATTGAATAGTTTAAAATTGTGTATTCTGCAAGAGTATAAATGTAAATAGTATAGTGGTATCTACAATTTTTGTGTGTAGTTAAAGAAGCCTATTTCAATATGTCTATCCTGTATTCATCTCAAATGAAAAAAATAATTTCAAAGACTTGTACTCAAATATAAGCACAATCTGTTACACATTAATGACAAATTAAAACATTGTAATAATCAAGTTGATAGTAGGCGTATTAGAGATGGTAAACTCAGCAGGAAATGCTGTCATGTCTCTCCCTTGTTTCAAAGACTTGACTGTCATTGGTGTCAGAATGATTGTTTTCATTCAAAAAGAAAAATCATACATCATTTTCAATATGAATTTTATATTTTACACAAGTGAAACTCAGGCAGGATCTTCAGTTATACACTACATCACCCTTATGTCTAAGTTTTATAAACTAAGTCCACATTCTTTCAAAGTTATGATAACATTTCAAAAACTTAACCTTGGTTAAGTCTCGATATTGATTCCCTCAACATGGTTTAAATTCATTGACCTTAAATGACCTTTGACCTTGGTCATATGACCTGAAACTCACGCAGGATGTCCAGTAATACATGTACTTGATCACCCTTATGTCCAAGTTTCATAACCTAGGTCCATAAAATTTAAAAGTTATTACAATCCTCAAATACCCCCCCCCCAACATGGCTAAAGTTTGTTGACCCTGGTCATGTGACCTGAAAGCGGCGCCTATAGTCTCCCTCTGCTATGCAGGTGGGACAAAAATAGGAACAAGTGGAATGCCTCTGGCCGTCTCACCTGCATCACGCGGTTCAATATAGCAGCAGTGCTGACTTTGAATACTACTCTAACTCGCACAAGATGTTCAGTGATAGATGGTTACTCTTATGTCCACTTTTTATGAACTAGACCAATAAACTAACAGAGATATGATGGTTATTCAACAGATACACCCAATTCGGCCAAAGTTCATTGACCTTTGACCTTGGTCATGTGACCTGAAACGCGCACAGGATGTTCAGTGATACTTGATTACTCTAATGTCCAAGTATAACGAACTAGACCAATAAACTTTCAAAGTTATGATGGTAATTCAACAGATACCCCCGATTCGGCCAAGTTCATTGACCCTAAAAATGACCTTTGACCTTAATCATGAGACCTGAAACTTGCACAAAATTTTCAGTGATGCTTGATTACTATTATGTCTAAGTTTCATGAATCAGATCCATAAACTTTCAAAGTTATGATGGGAATTCAACAGATATCCCCAATTCGGCCAAAGTTCATTGACCCTAAATGACCTTTGACCTTGGTCATGTGACGTGAAGCTCATGCAGGATGTTCAGTGATACTTGATTAACCTTATGTCCAAGTTTCATGAACTAGGTCCATATATTTTCTAAGTTATGATGACGTTTCAAAAACTTAACCTCAGGTTAAGATTTCGATGTTGAATCCTCCAACATGGTCTAAGTTCATTGACCCTAAATGACCTTTGACCTTGGTCATGTGACATGAAACTCTAATAGGATGTTTAGTAATACTTGATTAACCTTATGGCCGAGTTTTATTAACTAGGTCCATATACTTTCTAAGTTATGACGTCATTTCAAAAACTTAACCTCAGGTTAAGATTTGATGTTGACGCCGCCGCCGCCGCCGCCGTCGCCGTCGGAAAAGCGGCGCCTATAGTCTCACTTTGCTTCGCAGGTGAGACAAAAATATAACTATACAGTGCATCCCCCAAAATGTCCCTCTGATAAAGGGCTGAATTAATTTTGAAATGTGGTAGTATTCTCAATGAAATGTAGAGGAGTAGAAAATTTATTTCATAAATCTAACTTTTATGAAAATTTCATTGGTCGCTTCAGCAATTTTTTCACACCCTGTAAACAGTGGTGCATTTCAGCCATTCCAAGTTTTCAAGACTGCTGTATTTCTGAATTAGCATGAAAACACTCATTTCAGCATCCAGGATCTGAGCAGGGATATTTCCATGATCTATCAGGACTCATTATTTCATTGACCATAAATGACATTTGAACGGTGACTTAAGACTTGTCAACTACACCCATGTCCTAATTTCATTCACTCTATCCATAAACTTTCAAAGTTATGATGGCAATTCAACAATTACCCCAACACGGCCAAAGTTCTTTGACCTTAAATGACCATTGACCATGGTCATGTGACCTGAAACCCGCACAGGATATTCAGTGGTACTTGATTAACCTAATGTCCAAGTTTCATGAACTAGATCCATAAACTTTCAAAGTTCAACAAATACCCAACTTGACGAAAGTTCATTGTCCCTAAATGACCTTTGACCTTGGTCATATGACCTGAAACTAAAGCAAGATGTTTAATAATACTTGATTAACCTTATGCCCAAGTTTCATGAACTAGGTCTATATACTTTCTAAGTTATGATGTCATTTCAAAAACTTAACCGTAGGTTAAGATTTGATGTTGATGCCGCCGCCGCCGTCCGAAAAGCAGCGCCTTTAGTATCGTTCTACTATGCAGGCGAGACAAAAACCATCAAAAATGAAGTTTGTTCATAATTGATAGAAAATCAGTGCATCAACTTGATAGAAAATATGAATGATGGATAAGTACAATAAGCTGAACAATGAAGGGCAAACCATGAGTGTATCATACTTTGCATTCCTTGTGGAAATATTCTTCTTTTTTATTTCAAAAAGGTCCGGTGAATTAACTTTAATTAGCTCATTAAGTGAATAACAAGGCAAAGCGATTTTTTGTCTCGTCCACTTATGAAAATAACTAGAAATATCGTGATTTGTGAGGGCACGCAACAGAATTGTATCGAAACTTCATTGTGAAATGACTGGGATGGAATAAGACTTGTCATAAGAGCCTTGCACGTAAACTTTAATGTTGACCTCAAAATGAACTTTAGCCATACGATGTGACCTTCCAGCACAATAGCATGCAGGTCCGATAAGTCCATCTACCATCCATGTTTGGTTGATACGTGATTTATGGTTGAGGTGCAAGGTGTCATACGAGAGTCTTGCATGTAAAATGTAACGTTGACCTGAAAATGACCTTTGACCTTACCATGTGACCTCAGACTGCAGCATAACATGCAAGTCTCCTAAGTCCATCTACCATCCAAGTTGGTTGACAAGTGACTTACGGTTGTAGAGTTATGTGTCATAAGGTTCATGACGGACGGACCACAGAAGACGGACGGACAACATTTGGATCCCTAAGTCTCGACTTCACCTCTGGTTGATTCCCAGAAGGAAAAACCAGTTCCACTGGACCAGTTAGACCAGTATAATTTTAACTGGTAACTCTGGAAATTGGAACATCGGTTTACTGGTCTAACTGGTCCAGTTAAAAATTAAACTGGTCTTGAAGTACTGGAATTTTATACTGGTCTTGTTTCTAGTGGTTGTTACTGGTCTCCCTGGTCTTCTATCCGGTCGAACTGGTCCTCTAACTGGTCCTCGTACTGGTCGAACTGGTCCTCGTACTGGTCTTACTGGTCCAGTTTATTACATGCATTTGGTTTGTTATATACCATGGCCAGTGAAATGTGATGGAAAAGATGGTTAGTAAATTAATCTTTCTGCTGTTATTTTGAATGTGATGTATGAAATTACACATTTTCATTGTAAATTAGTTCACACACTTATTTTGAAGGTTTTTAAACAACACTGAGTGCTATTGCAAGGATATTCCATAATAAATCCTGATTTTTCTTTAAAAAAAGGAAATATGCAAATGAGGTAAACCACGTGATCAGCATCATCAGAATTACTGGTATTACTGGTCTTGACCAGTTTAATTTCAAACATTGAATTACTTTAGACCAGTTGACTATATCAGAGGAATACATCTTGCTTTGATCTTAATCATAATTAGAGGAAATAATTATTTTAATGATAATATTAATACTTGGTAATTATGATAATATTGATAATAATAATTACAATATCAATAACAGTAATAAGAATGATTACAACAATGATCATAATAATCATAATAACAATAATTGTGATAATTATATTAGCAATGATGATAACAATGATAAATGATAACGATAATAACTTTCTCTGAATTGCAAGATTCATTTTTCATAATTTGTTAAATGATCTGACTTGAAATAAAGTCATTATTTATTTGACCAGTAAACAGAATGCAATTGCTTGAACTGGTCTCCAGTTAATTTTTACTGGTCCAGTTAAAAATCAACTGGTCCAGTAAACATATACTGGAAACCAGTAAAAATATACTGGAAACCATTTATTGGACCAGTAACACCAGTTTAATGAAAAACAATTTAACTGGTATTACTAATTGCTTCAACTGGAATGCAATTGTTGGAACTGGTCTCCAGTTGATTTTTACTGGTCCAGTTAAAAATCAACTGGCCCATTAAAAATATACTGGAAACCAGTAAAATTATACTGGAAACCAGTAAAAAAAATTTACTGGTCTTACTGGTTTTTCCTTCTGGGTGGCGAGACAAAAGGGAATGACATCAAGAAAATGCAATGTAGTTAAAATTGAGCATGATAAAGACATGACTTGTCTCTATCATTGTCCACATCCCCTTATCAAACGTGAAATGAATTGTTATAGTAAGTACTGTAAAGTACTGTTGTTGCCCTTCCTAGCATGTGCGACGTTACGTTGATGAGTTTGGTTAGATCTTGGAGATTTTCTAGTCAGCGCTGGGAATTTCTTGATCAGAATCTGAATGATCAAAGGGGTTGATATGCTAGGCAGTGCACAACATAAGAATTGACAGCAGTGCTGCATGTGTGCAAAATTGGAATGGGCTGAAAAAAGGACCACCCTTACATAATGTTTACAAATTATCAATGCCTAATAATTCTATTTTTTTTGCATTCAGTCAAAGAATACTTCAACGAATATACAGTTTGAACAAAAAAACTTGACACATCAAATTTAAGGTAAAAATATGTCATGAACACATGGCTGTATGCAGACAACTTTTTTGCAAAAAAACTTGAAAGCGAAGGAGTGAAACGACCGAGCTTGTCATTGGGGCGTTTTTTGCATTTTGTCAAGTGAAATTGAGGGATTTTCTGCGTACTTTTAGTGAATTTTGTGACAAATTTCAGTAAAAAATTTGATTTTTCAAAAATTTATGGGGGGACTGCCCCCCTCCTGAAAACAGCCATGCATGAACGCATAATCATTATATACGGCTGGAAAGAGTATCTTCTCCCAAATAATTTGATACCATATTGTGGTATGTCTTCACACGAATTCTTTGTAAAGATGTAAATTTGATTTGCACCAAAGTAAGGCATGACTGCAATGAATGAATCGAGATTTAATGCCATAATCTACATGAGTTAGTAAACATGCTTGCAAATCCCTTGGCAATAAAGTTAAATTGAGAACTGATAATAAAAAGTGTTAAACAGTTGAACGATTATAATGTATATTATTGAAAACATGTTTTGAGTTTGAATATAATGCAACCCTTGTAGGATTTGACATCATTGACACCCGGATTCATTCATTGCAGTCATGCTTTACTTTGGCACAAATAAAAATTTACATCACTGCAAGCATTAACACATACCCCTAGATATGGTATACAATTATTTGGAAGAACATTCTCTTTCATGCCATTTTTTAATAATTAGTGTTCATGATTTATTTTTCCATAAATTTGGGATTCGAGGTGTAAGTTTTTATTGAACTCAACCGGTATAATAAATATGCATGCATAAGATGGACAATATTTCAGTCCAATTCAAGAATCCAATATCTTCATACATGTACATGTATGTACTTCTGATATTTTACTCAATAAATGAGAAACAAACTGAAATTGGGTGTTTGAATGGTTACAGGTTTTTTTTTTGTTTTTATGTTTAAGTCAATTTCAAGACTAATAAGATCTTTCTGATGACACTCCTGAAGGTGTGCTACTGTATTGAAAAAATAGAAAATGCATTAACTCAGGGAACTTTTCCGTTGTATCCAACTTACCGCCTTTGAATATATCCCAGTGGATGCATAACCAGCAATAGTGTGTGTGTCTGTAACATCAATGGACAGAGATAACAATGAATTCCTGAGCATGGCGTTGGTATCTTCATCTTGACTCTCAAAGGTTATATCAACCAGGAAATTCTTCCTCCTCATCTTCTTGGCTTTGGGTGTACTGTTGTAACAGACATTTTGTGGTATACTTGGCAATGTTTTTGTTCTGAGACACAGTGAAGTACAGGAGATACCTAAACTCTTTCTTCCTAGGGATCACTACTTCCTCAATCAGCCTCTTAAATTCATTGCGATCTGAATCATAGAGAGAAGCAAGATAGACTGCAGCCATGTACTCTTGGAATAGTTCGTGCGGAAAGAAGAATGTTGACTGCAGGTACGGACTGCTCTTATCATGAATGAATGAGAGCTTTTTCTCCTGTGACAACACCCCTACTTTACATGCTGTTTTCACAGAGTCTGAGAACTGTTCAAGATCTTCTTCATTGAAAACAAGGTTGTTTGACTGTAGTCCAGTAAAAGCAACCTTGGCAGTTGGTTCCAGGAGTTTCTCAGTTTCAGAGCGATATGTATTGAATAATGGGCTACTTAAATCTGGGATCTCTTTCTGGACATAACGCACCTTTAGGAATTCAAACACTTCACGGAATATTTCAGAGAATGTTTGAAAAGACTTCAACTCTTCTTTCTTGTTGTCATCAAGTTCTCTCCACATGTGACAGAGCATAGATATGTAGATAGGATATGGCGCCATATTCTCTGATATGATATCATTGTTTTCAAACAATTGGATGAATTCATCTGCTGTAGCCTCAGTGTCTTTGAAGTAATTGCGAATGTAAACCATTGCATTCTCCCTGCTAAAGCCTTCCACATGGATGAATGTGTATAGCCTTCTTAAACTATCATTCCATCTTATTTCATTGGCCTTCCATGGACGGCTTGTCACCATTACTGGGCAAGTACGAAGTTCATCTGAGCAAAGAATATCTTCAACTGTGATATCACCTCTCTCCAAAGAACTTACATTGGGTTCGGTTTTAGTGCTTTGGTGCATAGATACACTTGCTGGACTTGTTTCT
Source organism: Lytechinus variegatus (assembly GCF_018143015.1). NCBI lineage: Eukaryota > Metazoa > Echinodermata > Echinoidea > Temnopleuroida > Toxopneustidae > Lytechinus > Lytechinus variegatus. The sequence continues at coordinate 74,479 of NC_054758.1, forward strand.
GATCCAACTTTGAACTCTGACTGAGCACCTTCTGAACCTTGCTTGGTTTCAGAGTGCTGTACAACCTTGCCACTAAACTCATCTAATCCATCACAGGCAATGAATACCTTTTCTGGATTTGAACGGATGTACTCTGTGATCTGACAGGCTGTTGCTGGGTTGTCCTTTGAGAGATATGACTTAACTATCTGACCAATCGTGTATCGCTTGGCTTCACGCAGAGGGATAATGAGTACCCACACAAACTTTGACAGATCTGGACTATCGTTTATCCAGTCCCATGCAATCTTAGCCAAGAATGTGGTCTTTCCAGCCCCTGCCTCTCCTTGGATCATTATCCGTTTGGGAAAGATGCCGTTGACTTTGAGATTAAAGAGATCCTTATACTCAAGTTGACTCCTTTCCTTTCGTTTTTCTTTTTCCAAGAAAAGGTTTGTGTACATATCTTCGAATGGCACAATAGAATCAGGATCTAGTGGATCAGCTCTTATCATACAGAAATCAGTCCTGTACTTGAATTGGAGCTCATCTTTACATCTCTTAATCAGGTCAGGGGTAAGTGGTTTGGTCTCTGATACTGGAATTGTCACAGGTGTACCTAGGAAAAAAAGTGACATCTTTTAACTTTAAAGTCCCATGGAACAATTATAGACATATTTCTGCAAGCATAAGCTTTTTTGTCCTAAATGAATTTAATTCTTTTAAACTTATCAATAGAAAATTTATTGTTTCAAAGCATAAATTGAAGTGGAAATTCAGTGACGATCATAGCCCTTTTTTTAATTCAGTGCTGATATCGCGAAACAACACATTAACATGAACATGTAAACAATGCATGTAATTAAATTTCTTTTCACGATCATGAGGTTATTTTAGGAAACTTAAAGGCCCGAATTCACAAGGGTGGTTATGAAAACCAACGGTTGAGTCCATGGTTTATGTTGATTTCCTGTATGAATTATGCTTATTTTACAACGTATATCCAAAAATGTCAAACGCTTATGCAGATACACGCTATTGCCACAGTGCATCAAATTGACGCTTGCTGCCGTGGCTATCCACGCTATTTTATTATATGAGTCCATTGTTTTGAATTAGAGTCCACTCATCAACAGAGGACTCATGAATAAAATAGTGTATTTAACCACGGTAACAGGCATCAATTTGGCGCACTGTGACAAAAGTGTACATCAGCATGGGACATTTGTTTTACACGCGCCAGATACATGTATGCACAAAATTAACCATAATTTATACAGGAAATCTGTATAGACCATGGATTCAATCGCGGGTTTCAAAACCACCTTCGTGAATTTGGGCCATTAATTTGCTAAAAAAGTGCCTCCTAAAATGAGAAAAATTTTACACTTTTTGTTAACTTATATCATTTATTGGGCCAACAAGTCGTGTGACCTCGAAACTTAAACAGCTCATTATGATATAGTTGTGAGAGATCACCAGGGCCCCATCTTACAAAGAGTACAGATCGATCCGATCAATTGAAACTATGGACGACCAGCATCAACATATAAAATGCAAGTTTGTTCAAAAAAAATTTCTAGATATGAATGTATATCCATAAATTTATTGATTTCTTGACAATTTGGTGTGTTCTCCTTTGTTTCCGAAGGACATTTTACAAACTTTTTGTAAAAGAAATCATGACACTGATGGATTTCCATAGAGTTATGATTGATTGATCGGTCGTAACTCTTTGTAAGCCGGGGCCTGCGGGCCGTTTCATAAAGCTGTTCGCAAGTTAAGAGTGACTTTAAGTACGACTGGTGATCCTTTCTTACATGCTTAAACATCGCCAATGAATAAACCATTTACAACAAGAAAGGTTCCCCAGTATTATTGTCAATATTTGATTAATGAATGTGAACCCTGTCAAGCAGGTCAATGAAATAGTGCCACTAGTTGAAAAGGTACGCATTATTTTGTTTTAAGAATAACCAATTTGAATGATTTATTGAAGGCAGCCATCTTAACTTCCTTCTTACCCTTACCTGTTGACTTTGTTAATAGATTTCCAGTAATCAGTTTCTGAGACAGTGACACTAGACCACTCTTTTGTAAAGCCTCTGCAAGATGAGCCCTGATGTTTGTGTCTGGAAGCTGTTTATCCCTCCATCTTGTGAATACTGTCATCAAAGCATCAGTAGTATCTTGTGTGTCTTTCTTTATTTTATCAAGAGTCACAAACGAGATATTCAGGTTAACGCCAATCCTCTTGTAGTAAGTAGGTCCTATTTCCATTGACAACTTCAAAAGTTCTTCCTCACTGATGGTACTGTAAAATCCCATAAAAAATAGCATGAGAGCTTATATTATTGTAAAGCATTATTCTATACCTAGTATGAAAATGATTACCTACAGGTATTCTAAATAATGTCCAATTTATTTCACTTGGAGGTAAACTGTCAGGCAGCATTTGGAAAGACTCTTTAGTGGTAATACAATTTGAAAGGGAATTTTTTTTTCTTCCTCTGGGTGTTGATACCATGGGCAGGGGGACGAGTCCCCATCCCTTAATTTTCTAATTATTATTTATCAACTTTATGAAAGAAATCGTTTCATCCCCTCTTAAGTAACACAAAGTCTAACAAAATCCCTTCTAAAAATGTTTATAATAATCACATTTGTTTAACTACTGGCAATACATGTATGCATATAGCACCTGACCAAAGGTCAGAAAAACATTTTTCATGCATGACATGCATCGTTCATCACTATCTTCACAGTTTATCAAAACAAATGGGGAACCAACTGGGCCTACATGGCAGGATTAATAGACTAGAATATGTGGAAGAGAATTTTTGGTATGGTGCTGCATAAACTGTTAACCAAAGTAGCAGCACATCTGAAAACTAAAATTCTATAATACTTTATAGAGTGTGTCTTTGATTGTTTTAGTAAATGACCTTTTCCAGAGAAAACCACTGATTTTTTCTATCAAAAATACACAAAACCCTAATTTCTTTATTTTAATATTCAAGAGTATGATGTCCGATGATCAATATAGGTTTATATTTTCTTAATCCATTATTTTCTGGCAGACTAAAGACAGAGAGATCTTTAAAGATACAAACGATCTGGTCACATCCCCAATTTGTAAACAAAATAAGTATTGATTTGTTTACATACTGTGGTAATGCTGACATGTCTACTGCTCCTGTTGAAGTTGATGCTCTTGAAGTTGTTGCAGTTGTTTGTCTGACATCTTTTGCATTTAAAAGAAAGAAATACAAGACATAAAGATGGTAATATATCAAAAAGGGGCTGGGCCAGGATTTTACAATACACTTTCCAGATGAATATTGGAGAAGCAAAAAGCAAAAAAAAAAGAAAAAAGGTCCTCACTTTCAAAATGGAGGAGAGGCACACCTTGGGTAAAAAATGCATAATTATTTACATTAAATTTTTATTATGACATGCTATACATGACATCATTGGCTACCAGACCATGCCAGATGATGTGACTATGGAGAATACCCCTTTCTTACAAGAAAAAATTATATTATCAATTGTGGATGTTGAGTTACAAACCTTTAAACTGTCATACACAGAAAGGGAGAGAGTTATGAATGACATCAAGCCACAAAAAGAATGTTAAAGTTGATGTCAATCAATACTAAGATCACATAACACCTCCTTCAAGAGCCTCCTCCTCCTTCAAAGAGGAGAGTGGTGGAAGCCCGAGTGTGACAATGATGCAGTATGGTATAGAGAATGTGAGTTGATAGGCAAATATGACCATAAACCAAGAATTCAGGATGACATATTATCAACTTTGAAGAGGACAGTTGTTAAAGCTTGTGTATAGTTTTGGTAAATCCACCAAAATGCACCTATCACTATTCCAATTCATTGCTAGCTAATATGAATGGATATGCCCTATAACAGTTATGATGCGGAGGATATGAAATGAAAATGTGTTTTACAGGATAAATTTTGCGATTTTACATGAAAATTTAACTTGATCGGGTCACCCGATCAAATTAAAATATCTGTGTGTTTTTGTCTTTCAATTAAATCCTATTCCAAATCATGGAACGGGCTGAAACTTTCAAGATATGTTCTTTGTCTGTAACTTTTGGATATCTAATCACTAAATTTATAAGATAAGTGCTTGAATGCCCATTTTTAAAATTTAAAACAAGCATCGCCGAGAGAGGGCGCTATATATCCAAGATTTGAATATTTGAAATTTTCTCAGAGAAGTGCAGTTGGAAAAATATCTAACGGTCTCTACGCTTCATTTAGACTGTCATATTAGATTATATTCGATTATCAATCACATTATTGACCCTTTACCAAAGCTATACACAGGCTTTAAAGCTCTTGTTTGTTGGACGATGGTATTTTAGTTTTGTACATCATGCCAAAAATACTTTCATAGTTGAGATATTTTTGCACTTGTCGTGTCACTCACGTTTTGGTATGCAGGAGGGCACCATTTTCCATAGAGGTTTGATTGATTTTGACTATATGTGTTACATAGGTACACTATTTACGTACATGTATGGGTACTCACAGTACTCCTGGACAACTACTTGGGCATGAATCTAATCATAAGTGATAATGGTCAGAAACCCATGTCCAAAATTTGTCACTCACGCACCATTTTTTAATCATATCTACTTAACGAATTGTAGAATTCAAATCAAACTGGTAGTGGCCAATGCCAGTCCTACATTATATATAATATAACAGTCATGATTGATTCATATCCTTTACATTTAAAGATATGAGCCCTCAACCCTCTCTGATTGCCGTGTCACTCACGTTTGAAAATGACCAATTGTAATAGTATTGGAAATCCTTATGAATGTCCTTCATTCATAAAGGCATGTTATGCACATTTTACAAGCAAACCAATTACCATACTGATCCCTGATAATTAAAATATTTTAATTTTTAAAACTAAAGACATAAACAAATGTAATTAACCAATGTATATTTATGTTGTCTATTAGATATTATCACTATCTTACCTGTTGTTTTCTGGATTAGATTCCCAGCTAGAAGTTCTTTGGAAAATCCCCTAAGTCACTCTTTTCTAATCCTTCTGCAAGAAGAGCCCTGATATCTTCATCTGGACGTTGTTCATCTCTCCACCGTGTGAACATCGTCATCAATGCATCCTTGTAATTCGATGAATGTTGGACAATGATATGATCGAGTTCAGCAGATGAGATTCCCAAATGTATCCCTAAATCTAAATAGTACCTCGGTGAAATGAGCTGGGCCAATCTCAAAAATTCTTCTTCGGTGACAGAACTGAAAAAAAAATACCGTATGTTGCAAGAGACAAATGACAGACAAACCACGTGCAGACGCCATTTGTATCCCTTTATAGTTTTGCCTTCACCTCTAGTCGATGAGACAAAAAACAGCCCATTAAATCCACACCCATGTTTGTCATCAGAACAGTGCATTCATGTAAATATAGTCAACAATAAAAACAATTACTGGTGTTCAACTTCACTACACCATAATAATAATAACGGTATATTTACCCAGGGTAGCCACTTCAGTTCCGAAAACTGTTCTCCCAGCGGGCACTGCTATTATTATTACCGGCTAAGCTAGGCTACCTATTCAGGTGCACAAGGCCTTTTTAGGGATTAATTCCTACATGTATCCATTTACCTCACCTGGGTCGAGTGCTGAAGGAAATTATGACTGGGATTTGAACCCACGACCCTCTGTTTCAGAGTCTGGAGACTAATCCACTGGGCCATGATGCTCCACATGAGAGAAATAATTTTTTTTCTAAGACTATGATAATAAAACTGTACTTTCCTTTGCCAGAATATAGCATTTACAATGCTAGTCCCACATGTAGACCTTGATGTTCATAAGGTTCCATGACGTTGTCTCATATACAATTGTTCCAAGTTGGGGATTCATTAGGAGTTTTTTTTTTCTTTTCGATTTGAATCTTTTGGGGGTTTTGATTTGAAAGTAGGTCCAGAGTTCGGTCAGTCCCTGACCACTGTCGATCTGGTAAGTTAAATCTGGATCCATGCAGTTTGGAATTAATGGGTATTATTATGATATTACATTATAGTGTAAGAATATGCTGATATGCCTTTTTCTTACGCTCTAGCTCTCTGCGTTCTTTTTACCTCAACTCATCCTTACCTTCTATCTTTCTTTTCCATTTCCATTCTCATTCAATAGGTCTACCCACACAAATTCTGTAAGAAATAAGAGGAGAGTGTATTCAAATACTTGTGCTGATGTATATTACACAAGACCGAGCAGTACACCTACAGACACATTTTTGCTAACACGAATTACATGTACATACTAATTTAAAAATAATCAACACTACTGTAGATATTTCCTTAAATCATTAAGAATTCAGAAGAATTTTTTTATGAGTACTTTTAATTGATTCAAGGTAGATGCCTCATTTATTATTTTTTTCAGAGAATTCCAGAATTTGGGTCCTGTGAAAAATAGAGTTTTGCTTGAAATTACTAAGTGATAGTCATTTGACTGTCTGGTATTATATGAATGCAAGGTATTATTTCTCATAAATTTCTTTTGTAGGACATTAGGTACACTATTTCTATCTAGTTGATAAATGAATTGGAATAACTGTAAACGGTCGAAATCAATGACTAAGGATACGTTTCTGACGAAACAAAATCCATATATCTAAAGGGCACATTACATATTATACTTAGTACTTTTTTGGAAGTAGAAATACTTTGTTGAGTCTCGTTTGAGAGGCATTTCCCCATGCAAGAATCTGATAATTAGGATACGGTAAAATTAATGCACAATACAACATGGATAGCTCCTGTGCTGGAAACACCTTTTTAAGTTTCTTGATGACACCGATATTTCTTGCAATAGTTTTACAAACATTGTTCAGATGAAAAAGATTTAAAAACAATTTGAATGTTTTGATCTAGATTTATCATTAAAACTAATGAACTTTTACCTTAGAAATTCTTCATACATGTAGTAAGCCAGCAACTTATTCAACACACTATTGCCTAAATGTATGCTATTAGAAAATTAGAAGAAAAAATGTACATGCGATATGAAATGAATTGTTTGAATTGTTCAATGTTTGTTACAGTTTCACTGCACTGTTTGGAATAAATTTGTAACATTCCTCTAAACGTTGGATCTTTTGACTCTGTCTTATAACTTGGTGGCAGTTACAGTGAAACTCGATGGACATTGAATCCTGTCCAACAAGTACCGGTATGCTTAGATATCGTGTCGATGTATCAAGCTGAGCCATTCGATGTCAACCAGTGCATTCGGTCCCTTCAAGCCATCGGTTAAGGCGCATCGCGGGATATTCGGCAACTGAGTGACGGCTTCAAAGCCTTAGAAACACATCTGCAACGCAACCCAGAACTTTAAAGATGTCAAAGCACCAATGAACGAGAACTAGAACTATAGGCTTAGAATTATAGCAATTAATTTGAAGTAGACTAACAACGAACTGAAGCAACAGGTACAACCGGACTAATTTTATTTTATTACATCTACATGTAAGTCGATCGTATCATGATTCGTCTTCAGTAAGTCATACCATTTTATTTATTTCTTTTCATCAGTTTGCAAATGATTGATATAATTCATATATATCTCATTATATTTTCTAATCTCAAATTTCGGTCTTTGAGATATTTTGCCGAGAAATTATTATTTGATTGTATTCTTCTCAATTTTGAAGTTTGATGGAGTATCTGTTACTTGCTATTTAAATCCAGATTATTTTGCAGAAGCTAAATTTCAATCTTTGCTATATGATTCAACAATTTTCATTTCTATGTTGAGAATTCAGATGTAACTATATATTGACTATTTGGAATTTCTATGCCTTTGTTATTTTTCTCATGAAGAATATATGCAATAGGTTCCCTGTTGTAATTCAGCAAGTTGAATATTGAATTAATGCCTTCATCGGTAGCATGGATCCTCATGTAGACATAGATAGCATGTCTGTAGAGAATATGGGCCGTTCTGCTTGCATAAAGAAACTAACAGAAAAAACAATCATGCAAAACAAAGATGATGAGTTGCAGGGCAAATTTTATTCAGAACACCTTGACCTGCTAACAACCCTAAAGAACACTGATACGCTCTCTTCAGTCCCCATTAACGAAAATGAACTTCCTCTGCGGAAATCTGATATTTCTGCAAGTTTCGATTCTCTGCGTAAAGTTGCAGGTGAACTTGAAGAAATTCAAGGCGGTGTGAATGGGGACATACATGTAGCCAAGCATTTAGATGAGCTTTCCCCAATTATTGTAGACACAATTTCAAAAATTGTGGTTGCCGTCTCTGAATCACGACGGGAAACATTCATTGAGGCACCCTCTACTTCAAAGAAGTCTGCTGCGTGTAAGATGTCGAAAATGTCCCCGATTTCTTCAAAAAGTGCAGTTGTAGTAGCTGAAGCGGCAGCATTGCAAGAGAAACTTGCTGCTCACAAGCGCCAGAATGAATGCCAGATGGTGTTAGAACGCCTCGAGATGGAAGATGCTCGAAGGAAAGAAGCCTCACTCAAGATAGAACAGCTACGAAGAAAACTAGAAGAGGAACGCCTAGAAGGTGAACTAAAGGCACAGGAGGCAATTATAAGAGTGTATTTACGAAGTAGGAGATGATGGTGCGTCAACAGATACGATGAGATCGACAAAACAATTGTTTAGATCCCTAATCAAGATAACACAAGGGTTAAGTCGCAAAAAACATGACGCCTCTATCCATCCTCCTCTCACAAAGAGCAAGGCCTTAAATCCTGATTCACTCGTCTTCCAGCCATCTCATTCTTCAAGCGAAGCCCAACAGAATGAAAGTCTAGCAGAAGTTCTCACTCGAACGATGACACTTAGTCGGTTACCAATTCCTGAGCCTCCAGTATTTATGGGTGATCCTCTCCGATATCCTGACTGGCTATCAGCTTTCACAACTTTAATTGAATGTCGTGGAATTCCTCTGGTGAAAGGATACATTACCTCAGAAAGTACATTGGAGGATCAGCAAGAGAGGCTGTCAGCGGCTTCTTTTTGCTGAGGTCTGAGAAAGCATATGAACAAGTCAGAGAAATACTTGAGAAGCATTTCGGCAACCCCTTCACCATTTCAGAAGCCTTTCGATCCAACTTGACTCATGACCGAGGATCGGCAATAAGGATTCCAAAGGCCTTCAGAAACTTTCAGATTTCTTGCAACAATGTCTTCAAGCATCATCAGAAATCAAAGACTTGGAAATCTTGAATGACATTCGGGAGATGAGCAGAATTTGCATGAAACTTCCGGATTGGATTGTACACAGATGGAATCGCACGGTAGCGAAAGTCAAGAAAGACAATGGCAGGTATCCATCATTCAGAGAATTTGTCTCATTTCTATCAGAAGAAACTGATATTGCCAATGATCCGTATGTTACATATGACCCAGTAAAGGCAGGAAAAGACAAGAATCATAACGTTGCTTTCCAGATACAGGAAGAAAGCAAGAATCCTACATCTCGTCAACAAAGGACAACCTTCTCTGTAGCCAGCAAGACAAGCACTACCCAGAAGACATGTGTCCTCTGCAAACGGCAGAATCATGGGTTGAATGAGTGCTGGGACTTCAATCAGAAAACTTTGGAGCAAAGGAGAGATTTAGTGAAGAAAGAAGGTCTTTGCTTCGGATGTCTCTCCAAAGGTCATATGTCAAAGCAGTGTCAAAAGAGGGCTGAGTGCAAGAAGTGCAACAAGCGCCACCCAACAAGTCTACACAATGAGACACTAAATCAGCTGTCTACGGAAAGAAAACATGATCAAAGTGAGGCACAGTCTACTCAGACCAAAGAAGTTACCAAGGAAAAAGAAGCTTCTTGCAACAGAGTCAGGTCAGATGTAGATGTTTCTCTCACATCGATGGTGCTGCCTGTTTACCTATCTAGTTTGGATGACCCTCAGAACGAGATACTAGTATATGCCTTACTAGATACGATGTCGGATACAACATTTATCACAGATAGTATTGGAAATGACCTTCAGGTGTCCTCTGAAACTGCGATGTTAAGTTTGACTACAATGACAGATTCCAAGACAATTCCATGTAGGAAATTCAAGAATCTTGTCGTTCGAGGTTTTAAGTCAGCAGTAAAGATACCTCTTCCTGCTGCATACTCCAGGGACTCCATCCCTCTTGATGAAGCTCATATCCCCACAGAAGAGACAGCCAACAAGTGGACTCACTTAAACAATATCTCGAACCAGCTCGCACCAAAGCAAGATTGCCCCATAGGTCTGCTCATTGGATACAATTGTGCCCGTGCTCTTGCACCAAAGAATTGCATTCTTGGAAAGAATGATGAGCCATTTGCAGTAGAGACGGAGTTGGGATGGAGCATCGTCGGTGGTTCTCAGAACGACTCCACAGAGAGCTTTGACACGATTGGGCAGACATATCGTACTGTCAATGTGAAGGTAGCAGATCCTAGTCTGACAGACAGTCAGTCTAATGTGAAGTACATTTACAAGACACAGTTAAAGGAAGTTACTGCTGGAGACTTCCTTCAGATGATGGAAAGAGACTTTCATGAATTAGACAGAAAGGAAACGATGTCTCAGGAAGACAAGAAATTTCTAAAGATCATCAAAGATGGAATCCACCAAAGGGATGATGGGTATTATGAAATGCCCTTACCTTTCAAGAAGGGTGAACCTGATCTGCCTGACAATCGGAAAGCTGCTATGAGCCGACTTCACGGATTGAAAAATCAGTTCCTGAAGAGACCAAAGTACCATGAACACTACATGACTTTCATGAATGAGATTCTTAAGCGAGGTGATGCTGAGAAGATTCCCACAGATGAAGTGTCTACTTCAAGCAGTTGGTATATACCACATCATGGTGTATATCATCCTGAAAAGCCGAACAAAGTCAAGGTCGTATTGGACTGTAGTGCTCGATACCAAGGAACCTGTCTGAATGATCATCTTCTACAAGGGCCCGACCTGATCAATCCCCTTATCGGAGTTCTGTGTAGATTTCGCCAAGCACCAATAGCCTTCACTTGCGACGTAGAAAAGATGTATCACCAGTCGGCCGTGATCTGGCAAAACTACGTGAGTAATTTTTTGGCATTTTTCAGTTTTTTAGTGTTTCTTATAATTTTGAATACGCTCTTTCATCTGTCAAAATTTCAAAGTCTAACTCCAATTATTTTGGGAGATTCGAAACCCAGTTTTTGTAAAATTCTCTAAAAAATCACTTAATTTAAAAGGCAGAACTACGTAAGTCGACTTACAAACGTAGTTTTTCAAGCTTTGAAGAGAATTAAAAGGCAAAACTACGTAAGTCTACTTACGTAGTTTTGCCAGAATAATAGCGGCAAAAAAGGTGATTTATCAGGCAAAACTACGTATCTCCCAAATTCTGTATTTTACCGGTCGCCCTCGTAAATTATACCGCAGAGCGAACGCGCATCTAACTGTATGCTTGATGGTCTGCCGCCCGTGGCTGCACATGCGTTTGCCGATTGTGTGTGCATGCTTCAATGTGTGTAACGTATGTGCTTTGCGTATGTGTAAAAATGCGCGGCAAAGACACCGGATAGTTTTGCCTGATAATTTCGCAATGTTTAAGAGATACGTAGTTTTGCCTGATAAAACTTTGCCATGCCACGCGGCCGCGTACCTTGTGACATACATAGTTTTGCCTGATAAACATTTGCCACGCGGCCGCGTACCTTGTGACATACGTAGTTTTGCCTGATAAGTTAGAACATACGTAGTTTTGCCTGATAAAAAGCTCGGAGTGTGTCATCGATTTTATCAGGCAAAAGTGCGTATGTTTTAAAAAAAGTGGAAAATTAGAAGATTAAATGAGTAAATCAACTAGTTTTTGGTGCCAATAGCTTATATAAGTTCCGCAGATCAAAGGAAAACAAAAAAAAATCGATATACCATTTTCACTTTTCCAAGAAAAACAAAAGAAGCAATGTAAAATATTCAAGCACGAATATCTCGGAATGGCAAAAAAGGAGATACGTAGTTTTGCCAGATCACGGCCGCAGTTTCGTGTGACGAAGGAACATCAAGACTATCTCCGTTTCTGTGGTGGGAGGATGGGGATCTGTCTAAGCCCCCAGCGGATTATCGAATGAAGGTCCATCTCTTTGGAGCCACTTCTTCTCCGGGATGTGCAAACTTCGGGCTGAAGCAAATAGAAGAAGACCACAAATAGACTGTGGGATGGACAAGGAAAATGTCTCTAGTTTTTCATTTCCGTGGGGCGGCAAATACAACCACGGTTCTTGGACATGATAATATGTAAAATATTATGAGTGAATACATGCACAATGTTGCCATCGGTAAATTCTGCTCCTGACCTCAAAATTAAAATAATAATATGCAAAATCGTACCATTGACTCGACTGGAAATTCCGCCATTCACCCGTGTGTTAAGGACTTCCGTGAACGCGCGCAAGCGTGCACAATGCATGTAACCTCGTTCGCGTTTTATTTTTTTTAATTCGCTGTACATGATATACGTTATAATACAGAATGTACGATGGCGGATAAGATGTCGTCGTGTTCGTCGTGTTTTGACAGCGAAAATGACGATTTATCACTAGCAAATATATGCTACATGCACGTCTTACCCAAGGAAAGAGGGCCAGTAAATTCCTTTCAAGTAAAGAGATAGAACAAATTTAAGCCTTTGCTGCATTTGTTGATGTAGACTACCTGGGACTTCAGAATAAAAATAGCTATTAGTGCAGCAGAGAAGTTTGCGATTGACTTGCATGCAACCCGGCCCATCCCAGGGAGCAGTGGCTTAATCAGTGCAGGGGGGGGGCAAGCTATCCCCCCTGGCGGAGTTCACCGGGAACTTAAAGGGGAAAAAAGAAAAGGGGGAGAATGAAAGGTGGGTTAATCAGTGCAGGGGGGGGCAAGCTATCCCCCCTGGCGGAGTTCACCGGGAACTTAAAGGGGAAAAAAGAAAAGGGGGAGAATGAAAGGGAAAGGGGAAAAAGAGGAACTGGAAAAGGAAAGAAAGAAGAACAGATAGATTATCATGAAAAGGTGATTTTATTTTTTTTAAATAAGCATGCAAACTCATAAACAAAATCTTGTTTACCGTGGCGTACAGACCAAGAAAAAAAAGGAAAAGGAAAGAGAGAAGGGTGAAAAATATGTTATCTTCTTTAACATTATGTCAAAATCTGAATTGGATTTTTGTAATAAAAATGTGTAATTTTTTGCTCACTCGCATTGTTTTTTTTACCCGATACACCATATCGCCCCTCAAAATGTTGCCTCATGACGCCATTGCCTGCCCCCCCCCCCCTTTTGAGAAGCAAAATACTAAAATTTGTAATGTAAATATGCCAATAAAACAAAGGTGTGCCCCCTCTTTTGAAATTGAAGACCCTTTTTTCGTGTACGAAATATACTTCATTTGTGGGTGAAAACCTTTTTTATTTTTTTTTGCTTGTCAATTGGTTGAAAAACTTTTTTTTTTTGGGGGGGGCTGGTCGAAACTTTCCTCTGAAAAATTAGCCCCCTTTTGGAAAATCATGGATCTGCCCCTGATAAGACCGGAGATTTTTTTGCTCTTGCCCCTCCTGCATGGCCACCAACCTGTTACGCTCCTGCCCAGCCCGACCAGCATTGCAGCAAGATCCGAATGGATCAAACTAACGTTATAGATGTAACGCGTTACATCTTGCTCAGAGCCAGGTCAAACATCGTTCGTATCACCAGCATTCCAGCAATCAAGCTATCGAAGGTGAAAAGGATACAGAGGATGATTTTGAGATGGTGATCTTTGTTATAGCGATCTTTGTCCATGCCAAAATTGTTTCACTTTGTGCTTTTGCATTTCATTCTCTGCAAAAGTGAAGCAGTACAAGCTTTGATGATTTTTGTATAGGTCTAGATTTCTTAATTGAATCGATACATAATGTGACTCATGTCATGACTTACTTCACCGCCACATTTACAAGCCTATGAATAGAAGACGAAGTAAGTCATGAGTCACATTATTTCACATTATTCATCGACTCAATTAAGAAATCTAGATGTAGACCTAGGCCTATACAAAAATCATCAAAGTTTGCACCGCTTCACTTTTGCAGAGAGTGAAATGCAAGAGCACAAAGTGAAAACAAATTTCCTTCGATCGCTTGATTGCTCAATGCTGGTGATATACGAACGATGTTTGACCTGGCTCTGGGCAAGATGTAAACGCGTTACATCTATAACGTTAGTTTGATCCATTCGGATCTTGCTGAAATGCTGGTCGGACGTCGGGCTGGTCTCCCGGGGCCGGGCTGCATGCAAGTCAATCGCAAAACTTCTCTGCTGCACGAATAGCTATTTTTATTCCGAAGTCCCAGGTAGTCTACATCAACGAATGCAGCAAAGGCTTAAATTTGTTCTAGCTCTTTACTTGAAAGGAATTTACTGGCCCTCTTTCCTTGGGTAAGACGTGCATGTAGCATATATTTGCTAGTGATAAATCGTCATTTTCGCTGTCAAAACATGACGAAGACGACGACATCTTATCCGCCATCGTACATTCTGTATTATAACGTATATCATGTACAGTGAATAAAAAAAAATAAAACGCGAACGAGGTTACATGCATTGTGCACGCTTGCGCGCGTTCACGGAAGTCCTTAACACACGGGGTGAATGGTGGAATTTCCAGTCGAATCAATGGCACGATTTTGCATATTATTATTTTAATTTTGAGGTCAGGAGCAAAATTTACCGATGGCAACATTGTGCATGTATTCACTCATAATATTTTACATATTATCATGTCCAAGAACCGTGGTTGTATTTGCCGCCCCACGGAAAGTCACAATTTTAGCGACCATCCCACAGTCTAAAAGTCCTTGGTGTAGAAGCTGCAGAATTTTTCAAGAGGAATTTCTACGTCGATGATGGCCAAAAATGTGTATCCTCTTGTTATATATAAGAATAATTGTAGAGGAATTGTAGAAAGCAGTTACATTAATCTATTAGTTATTTCCTCTTTAAAAATAGCCTAGAATGATCAAGTACATTCCACAGCATGTTTGTAAGAACGTTCCAGATGTCTTTTTATTATGCAGGCCTTGCCTATTTAAAAGGCCAAGGAGTTGTATTGTTATTTCTGAATAGAGATTAGGAACAATAGGCTTAGCTATGCTATTGACACTGTTGATTTCAATGAGGTCATTCAAGAATGTTCCTGAAAGAGGAAGAATATTCTTTTGGAAAGCAATGCTAGAACTTTCCATTATAGTGAATTCTAGAAGAATAGCTGCAAACTATATAAAGCTGATGTTTCTCCAACGGAGAATCCAACGCAAATAAAAACTTGTCTTTATAAGAAAAGAAAAATCAGACAAGTTGATAGGTGAAGGTTTGAACAATATTGGACAAATAACAAGAAAGTTATGAATTTTTAAAAGTTGTAAATATTGGTAATCACTATACCCATGGAGACTTCAAATTGGCCGCATATGGGATGTCATAATGATGTAAGGCAAGGACTACTCTTCCATGTACTCCAATACATATTATGGCTAAAATGTCATTTTTCCCAAAAGTTTTATTTCAAATTACATTTTTCTTTCATGAGGACATACCACAATATACTACCTGGGTTATATTTAGATTACTGCCCCAGAGAAATGGGTATTTAGGAGAAAACCACAAATCCCTGATAATAAAGTACATGGCCTATGGGAAAGTTGTCCTTGCCCCTGTCATAATTTACTCACACAGTTACATTTTATGGCCAAGGCTGGATCCCCTTTAAGGATATCATCACATCATCACATCATATGAGAGCAGGAGATTACATCACATCATATGAGATCACTTCACCAGATCAGAGCAGTTTATGCCCACCATCAATGAACTGTTTGCAGTTATTTTGAGAGAGAAATTATCAGTTCTCATCAACATCATCAACCTGTTCAATGAACACTCTTCAACCCATGTATTGCTGAATTTGACTGTTAATCAACATCGTCTTCACGGACATTTCAACTCGTTACAGTGACTCTTATTATTCATCGGACTTCAACATCAGTTTCATCATCGCCATCATCAATAAGGAATCTTCCCAGCCTACCTGGAATATACATTGGACTATAACCCTGGATTGTACATCAGACACTTCAAGAGATTAATGTAAGATTATTTGGTTTTATTTTTGTTTAAGTACATGATCAATTTCCTGTAATAAAAAAGGGAAATTTAAATTAAATCTTGTTTGTTATTTGTTGCAGTATCGTAACAAATAATTTTGGGGGCTTTCCGGGAAACGGAAACCAAATTTGTACAAGCCAAGGCAATTTTGAAACGGAAACCAAATTTGTACAAGCCAAGGCAATTTTGAAACAAAAACCAATTTGTATAAGCCAATTTGAAACTAAAACCAGTTTTTCGGGAAACAAAAACCAATTTGTATAAGCCAATTTGAATTGGAAACATTTCGGAAATTTTTGGAAAGTTCTAGAATATACTGTACTGTGTTATTACGTGCTTGTATTTGTGTATATTCACTATGGCTACATTTGATGTTGAAGAATTTCTTGCAATGACAGAATTGTCATATGATCATTTGAAGTCACTGAAGAAAGATGATTTGATAACAGTTTGTGATCATTTGGGTGTATCTCTAGCCCCAGGTTTAAAGAAGGCAGAGATAATTGACTTGTTAGCTAGTCACATGAAGCTTACAGAGGAGTCTGAAACTTCTGTTATTGTTTCAGATGATGTTCAGATTCAACTTGCAAAATTTGAAATGGAAATGAAAATGAGAGAAAACATTGAAAAGGAGAAAATGAGATTAGAGTACCAGTTAAAGTTGAAAGAAATGGAGTTAGCTCATGCAAATACTAACTCTGTTAAAGATAAATCTCCCCAAGGCTTTGATGTGGCGAAGAACATTCGCCTTGTGCCAAAATTTGATGAAGAGGGAGTTGATACATATTTTGTGTCATTTGAAAAAGTGGCCAAGAGACTGAATTGGCCCAAGGAATACTGGACTCTTCTCCTCCAAAGTGTTTTTGTTGGAAAGGCTGCAAAAGTCTATTCTTCGCTCTCTGAAACGCAATCATGTGACTATGCTACAGTAAAAGAAACAATTCTCAATGCATATGAGTTGGTACCAGAAGCGTACAGACATAAATTTAGGAACATGCAAAGACAATCAGGCCAGACATATGTTGAATTTGCTAGGGAACAAGAAATGATGTTCGATAAGTGGTACAGATCACTGAAAGTTGACAAAGATTTTGTTCACCTTAGGGAAGTTGTCCTCCTAGAAGAATTCAAAAAGAGTCTTCCTTTTGGCATTAAATCTCACTTAGATGACCATAGAGTTACTGAAGTCAGTAAAGCAGCCATAGTAGCTGATGAATTTGAGGTCACACATAAGGGTAGTGGAGATAGGCCTCCTTTCAAGAATTATTGGAAAAAGAAAGGTAAAGGGTCATTTGAATCCCACAATAAACCTAGTGAGGGAAAATATGCAAGCAAGGATAAAGACGCTAACAAGAATCAGGCTAGTGGGGGCACAGAATCAACCAAAAGGTCTGAGAGTCGTAGTTCCAAAATTTGTACTCATTGTCATAAATCGGGACATTTGAAAGAATCATGTTGGAAATTGGTTGGAATGCCAACCAAAACTAAGAAAGACATGGGTTTTGTCAAGCCCAATCGAGATGTTGAGAGTGTTTCTCTGGTATTTGCTGATAAAGTCAAGCAGGTTGATGAAACTTTTAGAAGTTTTTTGCATGATGGTGAAGTATCCCCTTGTTCGACTGGTGCTGCTGGTAGGTCAGTGGTGATCCTTAGGGATACAGGGGCTGCACAGTCCCTGATGGTGCCAGGTGATTCGGCTCTTCCTCCGGAGAGTTCAGAGAATGCCAACGTCTTAGTTCAAGGTATTGGCCCAAATTTCATGTCGGTTCCTTTGCATAAGGTCGACTTAAAGTGTGACCTAGTTAGTGGTCCTGTGACTGTTGGTGTCGTTCCAGAATTACCCATGAAAGGTGTTGATTTCTTGTTAGGTAACGACTTGGCTGGAGATAAAGTTGTTGCATCTCCAGTGGTTTCGGAAAAGCCCGTTGAGGTAGCTGAAACTGAATTGTTGCAGGAAGATTTTCCAGGGATTTTCCCGGATTGTGTTGTTACTAGGTCTCAGACTCGTAGAGCTGAAAAGGATGATGCGGAATCTGCTGATGTAGAGGAGAGTACTGATGTCTGGTTAGCTGAAACCTTTTTCAAGGATTTGAATGGGGATAGTGTTGAAGGCTCTGTTGCTAACAATGATAGTTTGTTTAGTAAATCCTCCCTAGTACAGGCACAACAGGCAGACCCAGAATTAAAAAGCTTGTCACAAAAAGCATGTTCTGAGGCTGAGGCTGATAAGGTTCCTGAGTGCTTTTATGACAAAGATGACATTTTGATGAGGAAATGGAGACCTCCCCGGAGACCAGCTGATGAAGATTGGTGTATAATTCACCAGGTTGTAGTTCCTCCTTGTTACCGCACAGATATTCTGAAAATGGCTCATGAGTTACCTATGGCAGGTCATGTCGGTATTCGGAAGACAGAAGATAGAATTATGAGGCATTTCTATTGGCCTAAGATGCACAAAGATGTTGTGCATTTCTGTAAGACATGTCACACATGTCAGATTATTGGTAAGGCACAGCCTTCTATCAAGCCTGCTCCATTGATACCCATTCCTGCATTTGATGAACCTTTTACTAGGGTTCTTGTTGATTGTGTCGGACCCTTACCCAGAACGAGGTCGGGTCACAGATTTCTCCTGACGATTATGGACTTGTCTACACGGTTTCCAGAGGCGATACCTTTGAGAAGTATCACTGCAAAGACAGTGGTGCAGGCGTTAGTGCAGTTTTTCACTAGGTAAGGTCTGCCGAAGGAAATTCAATCTGATCAAGGGTCAAATTTTATGTCAGGAATATTTCAGCAAGTTATGAAGGAGTTGGGAATAAAGCAGATCAAGTCCTCTGCTTATCACCCACAGTCCCAAGGAGCGTTAGAACGCTATCATCAGACTCTGAAGACCATGATTAGGGCTTATTGTGAAGACTATCCCGATGACTGGGATAAAGGGATCTCATTCCTACTGTTTGCAACTAGGGATTCCCCAAATGAGTCCACAGGTTTCAGTCCATTTGAATTGGTCTATGGTCATGAGGTTAGGGTCCTCTAAAGCTTATCAAAGAGAGGTTTATGGTTCAGGATGATGATGTAAACCTTCTAGACTATGTGTCAAAGTTTAGAGAAAGGCTCTCAAAAGCTTGTGATGTGGCTAAGGAACACTTGAAAGAGTCGCAGGGAAAAATGAAAGCTCAAGCTGACAAAAATGCAAAAGAGCGAAGTTTCAAGCCTGGAGACAAAGTGTTAGTGTTGTTGCCTTTGCAAGGTGAGCCCTTGAAAGCTAGGTTTAGTGGTCCCTACATAGTCAAAAAGAAATTGAATGATGTCAACTATGTGATCAGTACCCCTGATCGAAGAAAGTCTCAAAGAGTTTGTCATGTAAACATGTTGAAAGAATACTTTGAGCGAGAGGCTAGTCAGCCAATAGGTACAACACAGGTCAAAGAAGAAGAAAAACATGTAGATGTTCATGAAGAAGAATGCTATGGAAAGACAGATAATGAATTGTCTTATACAGATGTATCTAAGAACGAACCATGTGGTGTAAAGTTGTCTAACTCAGAGATGTTAGGAAATATGGATGAGGCATTAAAACACCTGCCTGAAGATCAAAGAAATGATATATCTGGCCTGTTAAGAGAATATGAGAATGTATGTAAAGACAAACCAGGTCGTACACCTTTAACTGTACATGACGTAGACATAGGTGATGTAAGACCTATCAAACAGAATCCTTATAGGCTCAATCCAAGCAAGTTGGAAATGGTGAATAAGGAAATACAGTTTATGTTAGATAATGACATAATCGAACCGAGTCAGAGTAGTTGGAGTTCTCCCATTGTAATGGTTCCAAAGCCAGACGGCTCTCAGAGATTTTGCATTGATTACCGAAAGGTAAATGCAGTAACTAAGACTGACTCGTATCCAATTCCTAGGTTAGAAGATTGTATTGATAGGGTTGGAAATTCTGCCTATATCACAAAGATAGACTTGCTTAAAGGATATTGGCAAGTGCCACTTACTGACCGAGCCAAAGAGATATCAGCCTTTGTTACACCTGAAGGCTTGTTTCAATGCAAAGTCACGCCTTTTGGAATGAAAAATGCACCAGCAACCTTCCAAAGGTTGACAAATCAAGTGATTGCCGGACTTGACAATTGTGTCGTATACATAGACGACATCCTAGTATACAGTGATACTTGGAATGATCATCTGAATCATTTAAGAGCACTGTTTGACAGGCTGGACAAAGCCAATCTAGTAGTGAATCTGATGAAGAGTGAATTTGCCAAGGCAAAGGTCACATATCTTGGTCATGTGGTTGGTCAAGGGCAAGTGCTACCAAGAGGAGCCAAGATACAAGCTATCTTAGACTTCCCAATTCCCACAACTAAGAAAGAATTGCTCAGATTCTTAGGTATGAGTGGCTTCTACAGGAAATTTGTTCCAAATTTCAGTACAGTGGTTAGTCCTCTGACAAACCTGCTGAAGGCAAAAGTGAAGTATGTTTGGTCTGACGAATGTCAAAGATCATTTGAGAAATTAAAGGCCATTTTGGTGAATGAGCCTATTTTGGCAGCTCCAAACTTCACAAAGCCATTCAAAGTAGCAATTGATGCATGTGATGTTGGAGTAGGAGCAGTATTGCTCCAAGAAGATGAAAAAGGCATCGAAAAACCAGTGTGCTACTTCTCTAAGAAACTCAATCGATTTCAGAAGTACTCAACTATTGAAAAAGAGGCCCTGAGTCTCGTACTAGCCCTTCAGCAGTTTGAGGTGTATCTAACCAATGGAGAGATAACAGTCTATACAGACCACAATCCTCTTGTGTTTTTGGAGAAATTCAAAACAAAGAATCAAAGACTGTACAGATGGAGCCTAATGCTCCAACCATTCCCTTTGAAAATTGTACACATAAAGGGAAAGAATAATGTAATTGCTGATGCTCTGTCAAGAGTATAAAAAGTGAAATTATTCATGATTTTGACCAAGTGTGTCATTTGAAGAAAACATCTTTGATGTTCATTAATTTTAACATGTTCGTTAAGTACTATATCTTTGTACACGATAAATGTAAATGATTTATCAAGATGACTTTGAACAGTTAAAAGAAAAAGTAATCTTAAAGAAACCTTTACTACGGTAAAGCTTTCTTTTCCCCGGTGGGGGAGGTGTTATATAAAAGAAAAATTGTAGAAGAATTGTAAAAGCAGTTACATTAATCTATTAGTTATTTCCTCTTTAAAAATAGCCTAGAATGATCAAGTACATTCCACAGCATGTTTGTAAGAACGTTCCAGATGTCTTTTTATTATGCAGGCCTTGCCTATTTAAAAGGCCAAGGAGTTGTATTGTTATTTCTGAATAGAGATTAGGAACAATAGGCTTAGCTATGCTATTGACACTGTTGATTTCAATGAGGTCATTCAAGAATGTTCCTGAAAGAGGAAGAATATTCTTTTGGAAAGCAATGCTAGAACTTTCCATTATAGTGAATTCTAGAAGAATAGCTGCAAACTATATAAAGCTGGCGGATTCTTTAAGGATATCATCACATCATCACATCATATGAGAGCAGGAGATTACATCACATCATATGAGATCACTTCACCAGATCAGATCAGAGCAGTTTATGCCAACCATCAATGAACTGTTTGCAGTTATTTTGAGAGAGAAATTATCAGTTCTCATCAACATCATCAACCTGTTCAATGAACACGCTTCAACCCATGTATTGCTGAAATTGACTGTTAATCATCATCAACATCGTCTCCACGGACATTTCAACTCGTTACAGTGACTTTCATTATTCATCGGACTTCAACATCAGTTTCATCATCGCCATCATCAATAAGGAATCTTCCCAGCCTACCTGAATATACATTGGACTATAACCCTGGATTGTACATCAGACACTTCAAGAGATTAATGTAAGATTATTTGGTTTTATTTTTGTTTAAGTACATGATCAATTTCCTGTAATAAAAAAATGGAAATTTAAATTACATCTTGATTGTTATTTGTTGCAGTATCGTAACACTCTGAAGAAGATGCCATTGACCTTATCAAGAAGGCAGTTTCTATGTGTGCCAAAGGTGACCTGCGTTTTCATAAGTTTGTCTGCAACAATCAACGAGTGACAAGCAGTATCCCTGAATCGGAACGAACTGTTGTTGCAAAGACTAGTATGGATCTCGGTCAACAAGGCTCCACATCAATTGAAAGAGCACTTGGCATACAATGGTGCATCAACTCAGATGAATTCTGTTTCAGACTAACCCTCAAAGATCATCCCCTGACACGACGCAGGATTCTTGCCACCATTGCTTCCATTTACGACCCACTGGGTTTGATTGCACCTGTGGTTCTTTTTGGAAGACAGATTGTCCAGGAAATGAGTAGACAAAAGATGGACTGGGACCATCCTGTTCCTGGAGATCTCCATCCACAATGGGAAAAGTGGAGACTTGAGATTCTGAAACTTCCCAAAGTTACTGATCCCTCGTTGCTTCGAACCACAAGACTTTGGGACACCTCAGGAAGTGCAGCTCCACCACTTTTCAGACGCCTCCTTATCAGGATATGGTCAGTGCTCCTACGTGCGTCTAAAGGATGAAAATGGCAAGGTCCACTGCTCCTTAGCCATGGCAAAGGCAAGAGTGACTCCTCTAAAGCCAACAACAATCCCAAGGTTAGAACTCCAGGCAGCTACCTGCTCCGTAAGAATTGCTAGTATCCTAAATGATGAACTTGACTACGATTCTCTCACGCACCACTTCTGGACAGTTTTTCTTGGCTACATATACAATTATGAGACTAGGCGCTTCTCGAGGATTGACGACAGAAGAAATGCTATCATCCAACTGGCTTACAGGACCTACCTTTCTTTGGAAGAGTGAGATTCCTACACAAGATGTCGATGTTGAGGTTTCTCCTGACGATGTTGAAGTGAAATCAGCAGCTACTGTTCATGTTACACAGGTAGAGAACTTCACATCTTTCGAAGATAGATTGACTCGGTTCTCCAGTCTTCATAATGCAGTGTCAGCAGTTGCAGTGATAGTAAAGTGCTGCTACAGAAAGAAGGACCTGAGCATTGATGAAGAAGAAGCAAGACGAATAGTGTAAAGGAATATTATCCGTGCAATTCAGAAAGAAGCATTTCGTGAAGAAAGGAAGCAAATCAAGTCAGATCCCTCAGTCGGTTCAAAGTCCAACTCATTGAAGCAGCTTGACCCTTTCCTTGATAATGACAATCTTCTACGGGTGGGAGGTCGGTTGAAAAAAGCCGAGATGATGTATGGTGCAAAACATCCTATCATTCTACCAAAGCGAAGCCATCTATACAACCTCGTTGCCTTGCACTATCATCAAAGAACTGCACATCAAGGAAGAAATCTGACCATCAATGCCATTCGTTCCAGTGGATATTGGATCATTGTTGCAGAAGTATTGTCTCATCTCTAATCAGCAAGTGTGTAATCTATATCATATCCAGAGGCAAGACAAGAGGACAAAAGATGGCCGATCTACCTCAGGATAGAGTGGAGCCTTCTCCTCCTTTCACCTACTGTGGACTTGACTGTTTTGGTCCCTTTACTATCAAGGAAGGAAGAAAGGAGATAAAGTGATATGGGCTCATTCTTACCTGTATTGCTATGAGGGCCGAAATGCTAGACGACCTGTCCACAAGCTGATCTCCTTAGTCCCTAACTCCGACTATTAAGTTTATCCCTTTGACTCTTTTACTGATATCATTTTGTCTTATGGTTGTTATATATATATACATATTTACATATATATACAACCCTTTTTATTTGCCTATATTTGAGTGACTTGTGTAAGAGATTTTTTACCTGATATTTATGGTGATTACATTTTTTGCTATTGATTGTACTTTAATGTGTTTTTACTCATATTCTGGATATTATGTGTGTATCTACCGTGTGTCTCAAAAAAACGTAACACTTTTGAAATGGTTGCCAAATTGAGCATATATTATTTCATGAAAAAATGTCAATATGTATGGAAAGCTAAAGGACCAACCTTTCATATGAAATGAAAAAAATTGAAAAAAAAAATCATGCTTCGATGAACAGGGTTCACTTAAGTTAGAGGTATGAAAATGGGCCTGCGCAGGATTTTTCCTTCCAATTTTGGACAGGTATAGCATACAAAATAAATTTGATATGAGATATTCATGATCGATGGATTAAGAGTTAAAAGGATGTTTTGAATACCAGTACTTTCTCTCTGTCATTTATCCATCAATTGCGTGCGTGGCTCTCGTGTGGAAAGGACGTGTGCTTACGTCCCTCCGCGTTTTTAAGTTTTTTAAACCTTTGATTTGGATTTTATCGTATTTTTAGTAAAGCAATTTTGTCAAGCAATATCTTAAAAGCATATCAAAAGCTTGTGTATAGTGATTTTTATAAAAAGAACATTTTTGAGGCGAAATTCATCAGTTTTCTTTTCAACGAGTTCATCGGGCTCCGAAGCGACTTGCCACAGTCGGGGATCTAGCGACTCGCAGCGATTCGCCTCGCCAACAGTCCCGGCGGTCATCTAGTGGAGGAGAGCGGATTGTGATCTGTACACATCTCTGTGGTGAAAAGCAACGAAAGACTGTTTGTAATTTCGACACTTGGAAATTGGTTTTAATTCATTCTTTTGCCCGCTGTACTACATTGGACACTCATAAATAGGGTTCAAAGCGTTTTTAGCTACATTTGTGAGAATTTGAAGCCGTATTTAATCATTTTAACTTGCTTCTTGTGTCAATGTCTTTTGGCGGGAAAACGGCGGCCATCTTGAATTTTCTCCGTTTTTGCCGAAGTCATCCGCTGGAGGGACAATATTCTTGCCAGCTTTCTGGGATGCAACCGAGGAACACCACATCAGGGAAGTAAAAATTATTATCATAATTCTTTGTACTTTATGCATGCTGTATTTGACTTTGACATTATTTGACAATATTGGAATCCTGGCATGTTCAATGTGAAGAGTGTGTGTCGTTGAGAGTGTCTCTACACTTTTGGATTGGATGAGCGCATTGGCATTTGCACATGCTTCATGCTTGCTCTCCAATATTTGCTTTTATTTCTTGTCATTTGTAGAAATTTGTATTTCTATTGTTACCATGATCTTGTATTAGTAACCTGGAAACTACTAGACAATTTGGAGTTCTTGAAGTGTTTTATTTATGTTGTATTCTGATGTATCATTTTTGGGGGATATGACTGTATCTGCAGTATCTGGTGGCCATATCCCACACGTGTAATTCTATGTGAGTACCATTGGCAATTATACATGTCTGTTAGGTTGTACTTGTATGTAGGGATTACAAGTTGAATACAATGAGGTCTATTCATCTTAGTGTGTTTGTTGTACTGTACTTAAGTGCCTCTCTGAATGGCCTTGTGCACTGCAGTGAACAGTTCTTTGTGCAGTCAATCCATCATGGTACATTCATCAGAAAGAACTTTCTAAAGGGGAGAATCTCTTACTATTCAAACTGCTCAGCTTCGTTCCAAATAGAACTATTGCATGCTGGAGATGTTCATCCGAATCCAGGACCGGACAGGGGTAAAGATGACTCACTCTCCTCTTCACCTAGACCTGATCATCATCTTCATCATCTTCAACTTGCAATTAGGTATTCCCCATCAGAACTCTTGCAGTGGAGACATCCAAGAATACAGCTTCCACATAACGTTCAACGCGCCATTCGGTCGCTCGGAATTCATCGAAGGAGAACACGTAGAGGAACACGAGGTGGCAAACGAAAGAACAGTACTAGTATCACACAGAAGAGTCAAGATCGTCCATCTTCTAACTTCCGGCTATGCTCAGATACGTCAGATACATCTGTAGATGCAAACCATGATGAACTTAATTTCTGTGTGCTTAATGCTCGCTCACTCAGAAATAAATCAACAGACTTTCAAGACTTTGTTGCTGACAAGCACCTTGACATTGTATGTGTATGTGAGACTTGGCTAACTACATGTGACGATGCGGTGATTGCTGATCTCTGTCCGGATGGTTTCACCTTCAAGCATCGACCTAGGGTCGGAAGACGTGGCGGAGGCATCGGACTTCTTTATTGCAATCAACTCGATGTAGTTATTAAACCGCATGTAGTCTATGAGAGCTTCGAGATGATGTCAGCTACTGTGACTTCGAAAGGCATTAGTACTGACATTGTCACCATCTACAGGCCTCCTGGGACTCAGTCTGCTCTCACACAGTTCCTTGATGAGTTCACATCAATGCTTGATGATAGACTCCTTCGAGCGACACCTCTACTGATATGCGGCGATTTGAATATCCACTTGGACAATCTGACTTCTTCTAACACCAAGAGATTCATTGAATTGTTGTCCAGTCATGGTCTTCTACAAGTAGTCGATGAAGCTACCCATGAGAAAGGACATATTCTTGATGTGTTGATATTCCGCAAATTTGAGAGTCATTTTCATTCCAACCTTCAAGTCACACCAGGCATATCTGATCATTCTGCCATCACTTGCAAACTTCATGTTGGTAAACCTCACCAGATCAGCAGTTGTAAAGTTGTGCGAAATATTAAAGTGATAGACAGAAATGCATTTGCAGCAGATGTTCTTCATGCTTTTACGTCAGTTTCCACCATAGACATACAGATTGCTGTCGACAACTACAACTCTCAGCTACGTAGCATCTTGGAGATTGTTGCACCTGCTAAGACACGCTGCAGGCGAGATCACTCTTTCAGCCCGTGGTACAACCATGAAATTGCCATCGCAAAGCGTAGCTGTCGACAAGCTGAACTGAAATGGCGATCACAAGGCAAGTTGGAAATTGATCGGCAACTGTATTGCAATCAAAGAAAGGCTGTCAACTCCCTTGTTCGAAAAGCAAAGTGTAATTACTATGTTATTCTCATCGAAGACTGTGGAACAGACTCTAAACGACTATTCAGTGTGGCCAATCATCTTCTAGGTCGCAAGAAGTCATCACCTCTTCCAGCTCATGTTGATAGTGAAAGTTTAGCCCAGCTCTTCATGCAGTTCTTTCAGTCAAAGACAAATAAGATATGTAGCAGTATGTCCACAGACTTCACGCAGTCTTCATCTGTGCAAACATCTGCATCTCTGCTATCTTTTGAACCCACGACACCAGCTGAGATTGAGAGACTTCTTCGCAATATGCCACCGAAGTCCTGCGAAGTTAGCTTACATCCACCCAGTCTTAAAGAAGCCATCTCTTGATGCTGAAGCTCTTCAGAATTATCGACCTGTGTCAAACCTTCCTTTTTTGTCCAAGATCCTTGAACGTGTGGTCTTTTCGAGGCTATCAGAATATCTACAGGAGAACGATCTCTTGGACAATCGCCAGTCAGCATATCGAGTGCATCATAGCGTTGAGACTTTGCTTGTCAATCTATCTAATGACATCTTGAAAGACATGGATAACGGAAAAATTACTGTTCTCTTACTTCTTACTTATCTTCAGCGTTTGACACTGTCAATCATACAATCATGCTAAATACTCTGAGATCCCTTGGAGTTGATGGGACAGCTCTAGAGTGGTTTAAGTCATACTTATCTGAAAGATTTCAAGTAGTCTGTATTAACAATTCAAAGAGTGATCCTGCTGAATTAGTCCATGGTGTACCGCAGGGATCAGTCCGAGGCCCGACCCTTTTTTCATTGTACTTGGGTGGTCTTAAACAGATTTTGAGAAGCCATTGTTTTAAATATCATTGTTATGCAGACGATATTCAACTGTACACATCATTCCTACCTAACCAGACCAATGCCATTGATGCTGTAAAAAATCTTGAGGCTTGTGTTCACGATATCAATAGGTGGATGAGTGGCAATTCTTTGAAATTAAATGAAGATAAATCTGAGCTGCTGTTTATTGGCTCTAAAGCTACACTAGATAAGATAAGATCGACCACTCTTTGAGAATTGGTAATGTTAATGTTATGCCATCCAAATCATGCAGGAATCTTGGAGTTTTGTTTGACTCAACAATGTCTATGTCTGCCCAGATCACTGCCGTGTGTAAATCAGTCAGATATCAATTGCGTAATTTAGGCATCATTCGCAAGTATTTAACCCGCTCCGCTACAGAAAAGATTATACATGCTCTGATATCATCTCGACTTGATTTTGGCAATTCTCTTTTGTTTCACCTTCCACTATCCCAACTCTCACGCTTACAAAAATTACAGAATTCTGCAGCCCGTATTGTTACCCTTATCAGACGCTCTACTCACATAACTCCAGTTCTGTCCTCACTGCATTGGTTACCCATCGAGTACCGTATTGTATTTAAGTTATTATTGTTAGTTTTTCACTGTATCCATGGATCTGCCCCAGAATATAATATTAATTTGTTGATGCCATACAATCCTCCTCGACGTTTAAGATCTTCTGATTCTAAATTGCTTACAGTTCCTAAATCCAAGAAATCATGGGGGGATCGGTCATTTGCACATGCTGGGCCATCCTTATGGAATCAGTTGCCATATTCCATTCGTAGTATTTCAAATATCGATAATTTCAAAATTACTCTAAAAACTCATTTGTTTAAAATTGCCTTCCAGTAGTTTCCTTTCATTGTCTGACTGTCATTTTTTTTTTATCTTTGTTCCTTCCTGTACCGTGTAATTTTTCTCTTATTTCCTTTTTGCAGCGCCTTGAGCACATAATCAATGTGGATTTGGCGCTTTAGAAATACTCTCTATTATTATTATTACAGCCTGCTAGTGCTACACGATGATGTCGTCAGTCAATCACTGAATCAGCAATGAAAATTTGATTTTACACGCTTTTTTAGCCTGTGATTTTAAAAGTTTTAAAACATTTGGTCCTAACTGGACATCCCCCTTCTTTTTAAGAAAGACATTTTAACAAAAGGAATTGAACTTTTTAGCATAAACTGAGAAAGTCCACGGACATCTTTTGGCAGGAATAAAGCAACTATTCAGTGTCTACTTAGATTTGGTTTTGCAGTCTACAATTTGTTAGCTAAATTAACGCAATGTCTTCGTTTAACATCTCATTTTTTGGTGTCTCCTGGGAAAATATTTTTCCTTGGGATTGGTCAGTGATGCTCATGTGTCTACGGCTACGCTAAATAACGCTAAGGAAAATGAATGGGACAGTGGTTTTTCTCATCTTATACCAAGATATGATTGTACGAGATACTCTTCTTTGTATATAATTTCGTGTAACCGTTTGTCAAAAACATCTCTCACAAACCCTCCAAAGCATATTGATTACTCTTTAATTCTCTTGATGAGCGGGGATATTAGCCTGAATCCAGGGCCAGGATGTAGTAATTGCAGTAAACATTTTGCGAGAAACAGTAGGAGATTGAAATGCTGTGATTGTCAGGACTTGTTCCATGTTAAATGCGTTGGAGTATCAGCTGCTGAGTATAAGAGCATTCATCAAGATAGTTTGCCTTGGATATGTTCGAACTGTAAACCGGAACCATGTGGGATGTGTGATGAAATGGTTACGAGGCATGATAGGGGTATACAGTGTGATGAATGTAACAGATGGATACATGCACATTGCGGTGGAGTTGATGATGAAGCATACAGCAAATTGGAGGGTAAGAACTGTGTGTGGATCTGCCCAATATGTAGTGAAATGAAAATTTCAGATTCACTATTCAATTCATCTGCCGAAAGTACCACCTAAAATATATTCTCCGTTTTGAAAGATGGTGATGATGGGAACTTGGCAGATTTTCCCGCCCAAGAAGCTCCTTGTAGATCTCAACCTAAACGAAACACACATGGTCATTTAAGAAGGAGAAAACAGCAAAAAGGAAAAAATGTGATTAAGACAATGTTAATAAATTTCCAGGGTATCTGTAATAAAAAATCTGAACTAAAGGTCTTGTTAGAGGAGTTCAAACCTGACATTGTGCAAGGAACCGAGACATGGTTATCTTCTTCAATTCATAGCAATGTAATTTTCCCAGATGACTATGTAGTATTTCGACGGGATAGGCAAGTGGGTCAGCATGGGGGTATCCTGACGGCATGCAGAAATGACTTGGTGATGTCACGTAAGGAGGAATTCGAGGGAGATGGTGAGATTCTTTGGACGCAGATTAAGCATCAAGGTCGACGAACATTGTTGATAGGAACTGTCTATAAGCACAAACACGATGATAAAGATACAGTCAATGAATTGGAACAATCCTTTGGGAAAATAAGTAGGAAAGGAAAGCCTTATAACATATTGCTTTCAGGGGACTTTAACCAACCAAATGTGAATTGGGAAGAGTCAACGATTTTGGCAAATCATGCTGCCTCCAAGGAGACAGCCCAGGCTCTCCTTGAAACTACAACTGGATTTGATCTGACACAAGTTGTTAAGGAACGTACAAGGAGAAATAATATACTTGATTTAATCTTCACAAACAACACTGGTCTTGTCAGTGATGTCAAGGTTGTTGCTAGGGTAAGTGACCATGAAATTGTTATAGCTGACTTGAACTTGCAAGCGAGATGGAAGAGGCAACCTAGGAAGAGTTATTTCGTACGGAAGAAAGAAAATGTGGAACAGATCAACTCCAGCATAGAAGATTTGGGGAGAACTTACTTTTCATTGCAAGAAGCTTCAGTGCAAGAGAAGTGGGATTTGATAGAAGGGGGACTGAAAAGAATCATGAAGGCTCACATACCACAAAAGAAGGCCGCCAAGGTAAACAGCCTCCCATGGTTTAACATACAGCATCACCGATTGAGACGAAGAAAACAAAGACAGTACAACAGAGCTAAACGTTCAGGGAGATTGGGATAACTTTGTCTTGACTCAGAAGGCCTTGCGAAAGTCGCTAAACTCAGCAGAGCGTGAGTTTGCGTCTAATAGACTTTCTGATGCACTGAGGGATAATGTCAAGCAGTTTCGGTCTTACAAGAAACGACTTGGCAATAGTGAGGCAGGCGTAGCAGATCCGATAGTTAATAACAAGATAATTAGTGATGGAAGGGAAAAAGCAGAAGTCCTCAACGCTCAGTTTGCAGGAGTATTTACACATGAGGACTGTTCTAATATCCCGGAGTTGGGCACAAGCAACATCCCAGCCATTCCAGATTTGAAAATCTATGAAGAGGGTGTGCTAAAACAACTTCGGAACCTCAGTCCCAACAAAGCTCCAGGACCAGATCAGATTCCTCCTTGGTTCCTGCAGATGTTCGCGGATAAGTTGACACCTATTCTCACCGATCTGTTCCAAACATCAGTGGATACTGGCACCCTTCCCCGCCAATGGAAGGAGGCAAATATCTGTGCTGTGTTCAAGAAAGGAAATAAGCAATCACCAGATAACTATAGACCGGTTTCTCTGACATGTGTTCTGAGTAAAGTCCTGGAACACATTGTCCACTCCCACATCATGGACCATTTTGGAGACTATGGGATTCTGGTGGACTCTCAACATGGGGTCAGAGCAAGGCGTTCTACAGAAACACAGTTGATTTTAACAGTTAATGATGTGGCAAAAGCTCTTGATAGGGGAGATTCCATTCACATGGCAATATTGGACTTCACAAAGGCCTTTGATAAGGTTCCGCACGAACGCCTTCTGGGTAAACTTAATCATTATGGAATAAAAGGAAATCTCCTAAACTGGATCCGGGGTTTCTTGACTGGAAGGTCACAGAGGGTAATATGTGAAGGGAGCACGTCATCCTCCAAAGATGTTGTATCAGGCGTTCCGCAAGGAACAGTTCTCGGACCACTGATGTTCCTGACATATATCAACGACATGCCTGACAAGTTAAAATGTCAGGCTAGATTGTTCGCGGATGACTGTTGTATACCCCAGTTGCAAAAGAGGAAGACATGTGCAACTTGCAAGATGATCTCCGGTTGCTGGAAAAATGGCAAAGTACATGGAAAATGAGCTTCAATCCTTCAGAGTGCACCGTTTTGGCAGTATCTAAGAAGAAATCGCCTCCTCTCAGGGACTATATTTTTTGTGGACAGGTGCTAGAAAAGACAACGTCCCATCCTTATCTGGGGGTTCAGCTGGACAATAAATTATCATGGAGGGAACAAGTGGATAAAACAGCTAACAAAGCCCACAAAACCCTTGGCTTTCTACGAAGAAATCTATGGTTCTGTCCAAGGGATGTCAAAGTCATAGCCTATAAATCATTAGACCAGTATTAGAGTACACCACTTTTGCATGGGATCCTATAAGGTTGATCAAATTAGAAGTCTTGAAGGGGTTCAACGCAAGGCAGCCCGTTTTTGCTGTGGTGATTATAGCCGTGAAAGTAGCGTCAGTGGAATGTTAAAAGATCTCCAACTCGATACGCTGGAAAGTAGAAGGGAAAAGAGCAGACTGACAATGATTTACAAAATCCAGAATAATTATGTTGATATAAACAAAGAGGAATACATTAACTTGATTTCGACAAGGGTGACAAGGAATAATAGTGGTACTCGCATAGAAATCCCGATATAAAAAACAAAACATCAGTAGAAAGTTTTAGAGCAACACTCTAACCCACACGTGAGCAGCACGCTGGCCATTTGCAGCTACTGCCCTAAACTTCAGAAGGTTCAGAATCCCCAAACACCACCCATGCCACACACACACACCAACTTCCACTCCCGCCGTGAAGTTGAATGGCCTCCACGTTCACCTGACATGACGCCTCTCGACTTCTTCTTGTGGGGATGGCTCAAGGCCAAGGTCTACACCACACCTCCTGACACAATGGATGATATCAAGGAGAAAATCACCCATGAGATTGATGTCCTTCATCAGGACAGAGCCACAGTCAGGAGAGCTGTTCTGGACATGCTGAAACGGGCAAGATCGTGTATCGAGAGAGAAGGGGGACATGTCGATGTCGATCATAGGCGGCGGAAGCAGGGGGGACGTGTCCCCCCCCCCCTAAATTTTAGTTGGGGGGGACGGTCCCCCCCTAAAAAAATTTTTGCTAACCTTTTTTTTTTTTTTTTTCCTTGTCAATTTTTTTCCCTGCGTCCCCCCTAAATTCACGTGGACCCCCATTGAAACGTGTGTTGTCCTAAAATTTAGTTTGATTACCTTTTTTTTTTTTTTTGCTTGTCAAAAATTTTTGGAGCACTTGTCAAATTTTGTCCATCCCAAAATTTCAGATAGACACCCCCAAATTTTTTCCTTCCGCCGCCAATGATGTCGATCATTAACGTGATAGACTTTTATCTTTACCGGTACCCTTACTCAATCAGTACTTTGAAAGCCGTGATATTCAGTCAAGAAGAAAAGATAGCCATGTGGACTATGAACTGATTACTTTTTTCAGATCTGTCATTTTAAGATGAACAAAGCAGTTGTAAATAAGAACAACAAGTGGAATGCCTCTGGCCGTCTCACCTGCATCACGCGGTTCAATATAGCAGCAGTGCTGACTTTGAATACTACTCTAACTCGCACAAGATGTTCAGTGATACATGGTTACTCTTATGTCCACTTTTTATAAACTAGACCAATAAACTTACAGAGATATGATTGTTATTCGATGGATATGATCTTTTAGTTAACAACAGACAAAATAGGGTGGGTGGGGGCGTTGGGTTATATGTTTCACAATCATATGATTATGTAGTTCGAGACGAGCTTAACAGCATGACTGATACAATTGAATCTCTTTTTATTGAAATTACTATCCCCAACAGCAAAAACATTATCATAGGTGTTATATACATGCCTCCGAGTTCGAACATCAAATCATTTCTCCCTGGGGAATACTCCCCAGGGAGTGGAGGATGTGCACACATTGTGTGCGGGAATGACTGATTGAATCCGATGACCGGGGTAATAATATATCTGTAAAGCGCTTAGAAACGTCGTTCCGATGGATTAAGCGCTATATAAAAGCGGATTATTATTATTATTTCTAGATCATCTCTCTGACTTGGTTAAAAATCCAATTTTTGATAGTAAAAATTGCTTTATAATGGGCGATTTTAATATTGATTTATTAAAACAAAATAATGTTACACAAGATTTTTTGGAAATATTTCTATCCGCTTCTTACTTACCTTTAATATCTAAACCAACACGCATAGTCAATGAATCCGCTTCTCTTATTGATAATATTTTCTGTAATGTTCTTCCCCCACCCGATTCCTTCATATTACTCTCTGATATCACAGATCACTTCCCTGTATCGACTAATTTCTCTTTAAAAGACAGATTCAATAACAATAGCCGTCCACTAAAACGAAGAATAACACACGAAAATATAGCTCGTCTGGGTGCTAGTTTTGACGATGCTGATTGGTCTTGTGTTTTTGATAGTAATGACGTTAACTTGTCCTTTGAAAATTTTATGAATATTTTTAATCTACACTTTGACACTTATATTCCGAAACTTAGAGATAAGCCATCTAACTACAAAAAATCACCGAAGCTTCCATGGATTTCTAAATCGCTCTTGCGTTCGATAAATAGAAAAAATAACTTATATTATAAATACAAAATGAAACGGTCTGAGCAATCCAAACTTAAATATACTTGTTATAAAAAATACACTGACAAAGATTATACGTTTAGAAAAGAAAAGATATTTTACTAATCAGTTACAACTTTACAAGCGTGATATGCAAAATACATGGAAAATTTTAAAACAAGCAATGAATATATCAAATAATAAATCCAATATTACAAAAATTAGATCTGGCGATGTCATTTTTGAAGATTCTCGCCAAATTTGTAATATCCTGAATAATCACTTTTCTTCAATTGGGGAAAATCTTGCAAGTAATATTCCTCCCGCAACAAAACACTTTTCTGAATTTTTAGGCCCACCAAATTCTAGTTCAATGTTTCTCGCTCCAACTTATAATCAGGAGATAATTAATATTGTTTCTAATTTCAGTTCTAAAAAAAGTACAGGGCATGATGACATCAATAATTTTCTTCTTAAGGGGGTAATATCGTCAATTGCGGATCCCCTAACTCATATATTCAATCTGTCACTTCTTAACGGCATTGTTCCCGAGAGCATGAAAATAGCAAAAGTCATTCCTTTGTTTAAAAAGGGTGACAAATTAGATGTTAATAATTACCGCCCAATTTCTTTGTTATCTACATTGTCGAAAATACTAGAAAAGATTATTTATAAAAGAACTATTAATTTTCTCAAATCAAATAATATACTTTCAAATTCCCAAATTTGATTTAAGGAAAAGCATAGCACTACACATGCCTTATTGAGTTTCATTGAAAAAGCGGCACATTCAATCGATAAATCTTCTCATTTAATTGGTTTGTTCCTGGACTTCTCCAAGGCCTTCGACACCATTAATCATGATATTTTACTAAACAAATTACATCATTATGGAGTGCGTGGGAAGGCCTTGGAGTGGTTCAGGAGCTACCTCTTGAATAGGTAGCAATATATGTCTTTTTAAACGGATGCAATTCTCAAATGAAAAAAAATAATTGTGGAGTTCCACAGGGTAGTCTTTTAGGCCCAAGTTTATTTATAGTTTATATTAATGATTTTTGTAGATCATCAGATGTTCTTTCTTTCATTCTCTTTGCGGACGACTCTAACTTATTTTTTTCACATAAAAATCCTCTTCACCTTGCTAATACAATCAACTCTGAACTAAAAAATGTCACCCAATGGATAAGAGCAAATAAATTGTCAATAAATTTACAAAAAACAAAATATATGTTGTTTAGCAACTCTATTAATACACTTCCTGTTGATATTATTTGGATGGAACTCCCTTGGAAAAAGTATCCCATATTAAGTTTCTTGGAATAACAGTCGATAATAAGCTCTCATGGAAATTCCACATAGATAACATAATTATGTAAGACTATTTCACGCAACATTGGCATAATTAACAAGCTTAAATTTTGTTTACCATTATCGTCCCTGCTTACATTATATTCATCCCTTATATTACCGTATTTAAATTATGGAATTTTAGCGTGGGGCAACACACATCAAACACTCTTAGACAAATTACTCCTATTACAAAAGAAGTCTCTTCGTGTCATATGTCACAAAGCATATTTGTCTCATACTGACCCATTATTTTTGGAACATAAACTATTGAAAATTAAAGACTTGTATTTGTTCAATCTCGGTCAGTTTATGTACAATTATAACAATAACAACCTCCCAAATGTATTTCATTCAATGTTTCCAAAAAATCAATCCATTCATAACTATCCAACAAGGCGATTGGGTGAATTCCATTTACCACTTCTAAGAACTTTGCTGGCTGAGAACACATTTATATATGAGGGACCGAAGTTATGGAACTCACTTCATAATGATATAAGAACTGCAAAATCTTTGAACTCTTTTAAGACTAAATTCAAATTATCTCTATTAAGATCTTATAATGTATCCTCAAATTAAATCTTATTCATCATCTCTGTCAAGAGGTTAGTCATCATTTTTACTATAAAGACTATAATTAAAACATAAATCATCCCTTTTTTTATTGAAAAAAAAATCTGACACAAGTCCTTCCCAATTGTGCTCGGTTTTTAACCTCATATATTATTTGTGTCTATCCTCTCATCTTTTTTTCTCTTTCCTGTCCGCTTATCCGCCTTCCTACCGCTTATTTATTTACGGCATCAATCACATTTTTCGCGCATTTTATTCTTTCCAGGTCATTTTATATATTTTTTTCTCCTTTTATACACATTGAATCCAGTTTGCTTGAGTCCACGATGGCATGTGTTCTACCTACGTTTAGCAGCACCCATCCATCTTCTCAGGGCATTCTCCCCTTTCTCTTTTTTTTTGGGGGGGGTGGGAAGGGTGGATATTTTTGGATATATTTTAGGACGGTTTGTTTTGTCCTATACAAACTATATTTTTTGATATCTTCGTATTTTATATTTTGTGAGTATTATTTCTCTCTCATTTATTTTTTTTTCTCATTTGATTACATATGTCTGTATTTGTACTCTGTTATTGGTTTTGTTATCTATTTTTGAGGGGCCCACATTGTACAAGCATTGCTTTTTAGTGGGTCCCTCCATTTCCATCTTAATTTAATTTCTATTGAAAAATAGTATACTTATTTAAAACCTCCAATGTGTTGCCCAAATCGTGTAAGTTTTTTTTTTCACAACATATGTATTATTATTTTTGTTTCTTTGCAATGGATACAAATACTTATTTTTTATATATATGGTATACAATTTGTTTTTGTTTGATGGAAGTGAAATAAATAAAATTGAATTGAATTGAATTGAATTCAATAAAAAAAACCAACATGGCCAAAGTTCATTGACCTTACATGACCTTTGACCTTGATCATGTGACCTGAAACGTGCACAGGATGTTCAGTGATACTTGATTACTCTAATGTCCAAGTTTAATGAACTAGACCAATAAACTTTCAAAGTTATGATGGTAATTCAACAGATACCCCCCGATTCGGCCAAAGTTCATTGACCCTAAAGGACCTTTGACCTTAATCATGTGACCTGAAACTTGCACAAAATGTTCAGTGATGCTTGATTACTATTATGTCCAAGTTTCATGAATCAGATCCATAAACTTTCAAAGTTATGATGGGAATTCAACAGATCCCC
This sequence comes from Lytechinus variegatus, assembly GCF_018143015.1. NCBI lineage: Eukaryota > Metazoa > Echinodermata > Echinoidea > Temnopleuroida > Toxopneustidae > Lytechinus > Lytechinus variegatus. Next base: position 112,256 of record NC_054758.1, read on the forward strand.
CAATTCGGCCAAAGTTCATTGACCCTAAATGACCTTTGACCTTGGTAATGTGACGTGAAACTCATGCAGGATGTTCAGTGATACTTGATTAACCTTATGTCCAAGTTTCATGAACTAGGTCTATATATTTTCTAAGTTATGATGACATTTCAAAAACTTAACCTCAGGTTAAGATTTCGATGTTGATTTCGACCATGGTCATGTGACATGAAATTCTCATAGGATGTTCAGTAATACTTGATTAACCTTATGGCCAAGTTTTATTAACTAGGTCCATATACTTTCTAAGTTATGACGTCATTTCAAAAACTTAACCTCAGGTTAAGATTTGATGTTCACGCCGCCGTCGCCGTCGGAAAAGCGGCGCCTATAGTCTCACTCTGCTTCACAGGTGAGACAAAAATAAAAGAAACATGAACATCTTTTAAAAAAAGATTTAACTTGTTTTTGTCATGTCTGCCCTAATGTGTGTCTGTGTGTGTGCACACGCGTGTGTGTGTGTGTGCATGTGTGTGTGGGGGTGGGCGGCGGTGTTTTGGGATTGATAAATAACAGAGAAAAAGGAATGGTATTCAAGGTATTCAAAATATCCTGTTGATCCATCGATCATGAATATCTCATATTATTCTGTAAGCTACAAGTAACTTACCTGTCCAAAATTGGAAGGAAAAATCCTGCGCAGGCACATTTTCATACCTCTAACTTTAGTAATTACCCCGTTCAGCGCACGGTCTGCATGGTGTCAAAGTAAAATGCATTCAAAGATATAATCCCCAATCCCGGACGCATTTCTTCCACAAAAAGACCCATGGTATTTCGGGCCTCCTTAAAAGAGAGAGAGAGAGGGGGGATGAAGTGACCCAATTTTTCCCCCATTACATTCTCGCATCTGGCAATCATGTGATGTTGTATATAATTGCTCATAAGTGCAAAGGTATTTTCGCTTTATTTCGTTTTGTTATATGTTAATGTTGTGTACAAGTCAGCTCATTGTTCGGGGGGGGATGGGGGACTTTAATTGACGACTGGATACCATGCGCAAAAGGGATGTCTTTTTCGAGATCGAGAGTGTCAGAAAACACTGAATTAATGAAAAGAGTGTATATTTCTCTATTTCTACACTGTATAATAATCAAATAAATAATATCATGAACATACTACAGACACGTAATAATATTCTCGTCCACTCCAAGCTCTAATTGGTTGTGGAATAAATTACCACTAGGCTATACCATTCCCGTATGCTTTGCACCATATGAACTCTTGTGAGCGGCATCTTCATTCGACAAATTAAAATAATAAATAAATCATTAAAACAACAGTCAAAATAGTTAGAATGCATATTTGTCGCTATCGTTTTTATCGTTCAATCTAAAAGTACAGAGACGGCGGAGTTGGTAGGAAGTTTCAGTCCTCACCCCATTCAGCAAACACGTACAAGTATGTCTGTATAAATTTGTGATTTTTGTAGGCCGGTCTACTCCCTCGATCTCACATTCAACTCAACCCCTCTATTATAAAAAAAGGGCTCAGCGGTCCCTGTTTTTTTTGTTTATTTAAAAAATCAGATATTTTGGTTTTGATGCTAACCAGGGTAAGCGCCCCAAATATTTGTTTGCAGTAATGGGAAAAAAAATCCGTGGGTGTTTTTTTTTCTATATAACGAGTTTAGTTGCAAAAGGGGTTGGGTCCACGTTTGACCATTCCGAGAAAAACATGTTTTTATTCTCACTTACTGCAATATTCTTATAAGAAACTAAATTGTCATGATGTACAACCCTATCATGTGAACATAAAATTTGGTATAAAAGAAATCTACCAGTCTTCACTTTTTCTATATATTCTTTTAAAAATCATTATCGTGGACCTAACCCCATTTGCAACTAAACTGAAATGAATCCAATCGATTTTGATTAAAAAAGTGATTTTTCCTTGCCACTTTTATTCATGTTTGCATGTCAGTTTCAAATTTTCTTTGTTTTCATCAGAGCGACTAAAAATTTAGAGGTTTTGAGACAGAGAACAATAAAATTTATGAACAATGGACCTAGCTCCTTTTGAAAAAAGTGATTTTTCTTTGCCATTTTGGATCACTTTTAAATAGGAATTTCAACTTTTCTTAATATGGAACTACTAAAAATCTATACATTGAGGCCCAAAATTCAAATTTGATGAAAATGGACCTAACCCCTTTTGCGAGTGAGCTCTTCATATGATTCTTTTCTACCACGCTATTCGTCGGTTAAAAAAAGAAAGAAATTGGCGAAAAGGTAGGAACATCAATAAAATTTAGATCGGTATCAACATATTTTTTTTTTTTTTGGGGGGGGGTGGTAGGTCACAAATGAGTAAAAGATTGTAGGATTGAGAGGGTTCTGTCGGGACACGCCAGACAAACATGTTTTCTTCTGGGATGCCTTAACGTAATTTCTCCTATATTATTTTTTTTCTCCATTTCGGGAGAGGGAACGTTTAGTTCATTATTGGTTTTATTTGAAGTGATTATGTTTTTGTCAACTTTTCAATGCACAAGTTTTCATCTGGGAAAGAAAAGGAGAATGAGATGACAAGCTTCTAAAACCTAACATGTTTTGAATTTATTCTGTAAAATGACATGAATTAAAAATACTGTGATTTTTTTAACCGATTCACCCCCGTCCCACAGTTCAACCCCTGCACCAAAAAAAAACCATGGCTGTCCCTGTATAACACAATTCTTTTCCAAAACATTTTTGTTTGGACACTCACCATGGTAAGCGCCCAAATGCGATTTTTTGGGGGGTCGTAACGGGGAAAAAACTGGCCAGGATGATTGTTATTCTTTCTACCGCTTTACAAATAGAACATCGGAGAGAGGAGACAAACAAGCAACATTAGAGTGTAGGTCAGAACATTTCCATCGGGGGGGGGCTAAGTTAAACAAGAGTAATAATAAAAAGTCATCATCAGTCCGACAAGGGTCTGAGGACAGAGTTGTGGCAAACAAAACGTGTTTGTTTTTTTAAAGTGATATAACCAAACAAATGAAGTCATGTTGTTATTCGTTTAAATAGATATTCATGGAACTTTAGCAAAAGCGCACTTGTCTATTCGGCTCGGTGTAAAAATGGCAGAGGTAATAATGGCAGAGGTAAAAATGGCAGAGGTAATAATGGCAGAGGTAAAAATGGCAGAGGTAAAATTGGCAGAGGTAATAATGGCAGAGGTAAAATGGCAGAGGTAATAATGGCAGAGGTCATAATGGCAGAGGTAAAAATGTCAGAGGTAATAATGACAGAGGTAAAATTGGCAGAGGTAATAATGTCAGAGGTAAAAATGGCAGAGGTAATAATGGCAGAGGTAAAAATGGCAGAGGTAAAATGGCAGAGGTCATAATGGGAGAGGTAAAAATGACAGCTCTAGGTAAAATATGGCCAGCCGTAAACCCCCATGCAATGAATCAAAAAGCCCCCGCATGTACATAGATTAAATTAGAAGTGCATGTAACGGTTAGGCATTTCATCATATCATTATGTCTTTATTGGCCTAACAATGCTACGAATTCGTTGGAGGTGTACCGTGAAGGCCTTTTAAAAAGAAATCGAACGAGAAATATTTTTTCATTCAATTCATCAGGAGCAAAATGAAACTGCACTATTCTCTTTCATCATTTTATGACATTTCTTTTTGTCTGGCTTTTTTTTATAAAGTTTTGCCAGGTTTACCGATACAAAGAGGAGGAAGAGTAGACATAAGAGAGGTGGAGAGACGGAGAGGGTTAGGGGTGGGAAAAAACATAGAGAACATAGCGGGGAAAGCTTAGACGTTGAAATTGTCACGAATGATTGTGGTTAAATATTATGTCCTTATTTGTATTGTCGTCTGTACTATTCTTTTTAGATATTTGAATGACAATAAGCATGCGTTCCCAGACTTGGCACTGAATATGTAACTGATTATGGAAATTAATAATCTTGCTTTGACTGGTAAACCAATTTGGGGTCGATCGAGGGGGACCGTCTGGTTCAGATTCGTTGCATAAAAGAAGACCCTGAACCTTCTTTACCACTGCATCCAATATGATATAGACGGCTTGATGGTTATTACCCTTGGAAGCGGAAGTGCTGTTGGGTATTTTGTACACCATAAGCAGCACCCTCTTGGTAATTAGCTTGGTATGCTAAAAAACATTGTTTATTATCTGATTGTTATTATTTTGTTGTAATTCTTTTTTCTGACCCAAAATAATTTTTTGAGTCATTTTTCCCCCTAACCAAATCCCCTTTGATTTTAGAGTGAAAACTTTTTTCTTCTCGGCTTTTTAACAAACCAGCACCCCATATCTCTTTCATTTTTGCTTATGCCATCTTTATCTTTGCCATTTTCAACTCCGCCATTTTTTACACTGTTAGAAAATTTATACTTAAAAAAAAATTGCTGCAACAGAGTCTGGAGAACACCTGTAATCTTACTGCACTGTGTAATCCTACATGCATGCATTTGTATAAACTTACAGAAAATTGGTATTCTGTGCATGTACCCTTACAAATTTATTGTAATAAAACTGTTTTCCCCTTTTTTAAAAAACATACCTGTTCTGTAAAATTGTAGCAAAATTATGGAAAATCCTCCTGTTATTATAATCTTCAAAATTATTTTTTTTTCTGTAAAACCTGTTTTTTTTTTTATTTTTCTTCTGTAGAATCTACTGTTTTTTCCAATAGTGTACCTCGGCCACTTTTACCTCTGCTATTATCACATCTTCCATTTTTTTTACTCTTGTCATTTATGTCTCTGCTATTTTTATCTCTGCTGTTCTTACCTCTGCCATTTTTACCTCTGCCATTTTTACCTCTGCCATTTTTACCTCTGCCATCTTTACCTCTGCCATTATTACCTCTGCCATTTTTACCTCTGCCATTTTTACCTCTGCCATTTTTACCTCTGCCATTTTTACCTCTGCCATTTTTACCTCAGCCTTTTTTACCTCTGCCATTTTTACCTCTGCCATTTTTACCTCTGCCATTATTACCTCTGCCATTATTACCTCTGCCATTTTTACCTCTGCCATTTTTACCTCTGCCATTATTACCTCTGCCATTATTACCTCTGCCATTTTCACCTCTGCCATTTTTACCTTTGCCATTATTACCTCTGCCATTTTTACCTGGCACCTTCTATTCCCCCTTTTTATCTCTGTCTCTCATTCTCTCTCGTTCTCCGTGACATCTGAGCATTTTTTTATTCTAGAATTGCCCTAAATGATTCTTCTTTCATCGTTATACGTGTTATCACCCAGGGGAAGCGCTTTTACGCAATATGACTCACTGTCATAAGCACCTGTGTTGTCGGTAAATGAAACAAGGTTTTTTTTGAGATACTGGTTGTTGGTCGAAATAAAAAAGCGTATTCATAAAAGCTTTTTGTATTGCTAAGTTCGAAAAGCATTCAACAGGTCGTCCTGCCGAGAAACACTAATCTTCCTTTTGTTCGGGGCGTTGACCATCTGTATCCTGCTCTTTTCGGAAGGAATTTGTTTGAGTGGCCGCCCAGACATTCTTTTGTTCGGGTAATGCCGATATATCATGCACTACGTTTCCCTTTTGAAAAGAGCATATGAAAGGTGTGCTAAACTGCTTTCTTTTCTCTCTTTTTTTTCTTCAAAATAATGAGAAGGGGATGATGGGGTCAAAAGTGCACCGAGATCAGCTCAAAGTACTAAGACATTACTCTCGTCACTACAAGATTTTTGTTTTTCTGAAAATATAATTACAAATAGTATCATTCTAGAGATATATTTCCTTAATGAAACAAATAATAAGAAAGTGGTGAATAAACGCATAGCTTATTACGTGACGATCTTGCAGAAAAGATGTTAGCGTATACTCTCAGAACAACGATATGGATCAAATTACGTGATCAGGTGCCTATTGCAGAAAGAGTTGCAATCCATTGCAACTGTAAAAAGCATGCGAAACTCGATTTTCAACCAATCAACAGCACGCATTTGGGACTTGTGATTGATTTTTTGGCTTGCGTTTAAACGTAACTCTTTCTGCAACGGGCCCCTGGCCTAGTGCGCGCGCGTACGTGCTCGTCATAAAACTTATTTTCCCGCCGTCTGACTCCAATGAAAAAATCGGGTAATGTCGAAATGATTTCCTATTTTCGGGATTTTTGTTATTGAAATCAGTTTATAAAGGAAATAGTACGTGGCACAGGTTTTAGTACATAAAGATTTCAAAAAAGTTGAAAAACTCCACCGAATCAAACCAAACAAATCTCGGCTTCTGTAGAAGCCCGTCGCAGCCCGTCGCACCCAAATGATTAAAATTTATCACGGCAGCACACAGGGGGCATGGTGGATTATTTTCAAGAGCAACTGGTGGTAGGCTGCAGGTGGAATGGTGGATTAAATTGGAAAGATTTTGCACGGCAGCACGCAGGGGGCATGGCGGATTATTATTTAGAACATCCGGTGTTAGGTTGCAGGGGGAATGGCGGATTAATTTATAGAGATTAGACGCGGCAGCACGCAGGGGGCATGGCGGATTATTTTTAAGAGCAAGTGATGACCGCCTGCAGGGGGCATGGGCTTCTTAATTGGAGCGTGCTTTAGGGGAAGCCTGCAGGGGGAATGCTGTGATATTTTTGCTCTCGTCCCTTAAGTGAACACAATTCATCGAAGCATGAGTTTTTTTCATATCATATGAAAGGTTGGTCCTTCAGCTGTCTATACATATCGACATTTCTTCATAAAATTATATATATGCTCAATTTGGCAACCATTTCAAAAGGGTAAGGTTTTTTTTGAGACACACGGTATACATATATATATAATATTCAAAACAAAGAAAAAAAATCAAAGAAGATTTTCTCAGTTCCTCAAGACATGACTTGTCCTGGTTTATGAAGATATCCTTGTTTTCTAGAACAATCCCAATTTTTGGAACAGCACTTCTATCTAAATTTATTACCTATCACTAGTAACGTTAATCCTGATTCTGTCTGTCAGGACCTGATGAATACGATTTGAGAAAAATTGTTCATGTGGCTGTTGACCCTCAGCCTTGTGGGAAGACCTAGCCTGGAGGCGTTAAAAATCATAGTACTATCGTACCTTTACTCCCCTAACGCCTGGCGTGGGCATGTATAAGGTCCCACATACCGAGGGAAAATGCAACTATACAAATGCACCAAACTGCTAGAATCTAAGGTTAACACCACTGTACATGGTTAAAAATATCGGTTGGCAACGTTTGGTAAAAAAAATTAAACTTATAACATTCCTGTTACTCAAGTAGATCGCATTCAAAGGCTTCAAAATTGGGCAGCTCGAATAATTTATCAAGTAACAAGATTTCACTTCTCTAAACCACTCCTTGAATCGTTACACTGGCTTCCATACGACATCGTATAGTTTTTAAGTTACTTTTGTTAGTTTTTAAGTCTCTCAATAAGCAGGCACCTTTATATCTGCGTGATTGTTTGACCCTATACACCCCTCGCAGGAATGTACGAGCCTCCAGTGACCCATTCCGTCTCACATATAATATCACTAAGAAACTGGCTGGAGATAGGACTTTTACCATAACCGCTTCAAAATATTGGAATCGCTTACCTTTTACTCTTAGACAATCACCATCTGTTGCTTCATTTAAAAGGGACTTAAAACCTTTCTTTTTTCCAATCCAGATTTTTAGGATTGTACGTTTTCATTTGTATAGTTGTAATAATCTCCTTTTCTTCTTGTAAGCGCTTTGGGCCATTCTGGGAAAAGCGCAGTATATAAATAATAATAATAATAAATAATAATAATAATAAAATAATATTTGAAAAACATGGAGAGTCAAGAGGGGCCTAAGCTATCGAACCTAGCAGAATCTTCTTCGGAGGCAAAATGACAAACATATAAAGTGGAACAACCATAATATAGACCACAGACATTCAACAGCAACACTAGAAACAAGGAGACAAAAGGGGCATTAGTGAGAAGAGATGACCAATCAGGTTATGAAGGGGTTGAAAGAAAAGAAGTATGCAGACACAAAGGGAAGTTAGTGTAAGTATGGCCAAAGAAAGACCTCAAGCCGAGAGGGATTAAGATATGAGGCAGGCAACATCAAACAGGATCTGGAACAAAACAGTGATAGAGGGTATGAGGAACAGATGAATGACAAGAGAATTAGTGAGAGGTGGGTCAAACAGGTAACAAAGAAAGGCATAATAAACTGGTAAACTGGTGCATAAGAGTGGGGGAAAAGGGGGAAAGAATGGAGAACTGATAATGTACAAAAGACGTAAGTATGTATGTTAGAACAATAAACAAACTAAGAGAAGAAAGTAACAGTAGACTTGTTAAGAGGTTGAACGCTGCATTTTTTATTACAAATGTCCCACTTGGCACAAATGTTCCTTGAGTCAAAAGAAAAAGATTCATCCAAACAGACACGCTGTATCTATGCAAATAAGCAAGTAATTTGCATAAATTTGCATATTATGTCGATATAGTATAAACAAGTAATTCAGAATATATATTTCACCAGAACTGCCCTAAAATTAGAAATAAAGACTTAGGGTAAGACAGGGAAGAAAATTGTCATAAAAAAATTGGGATATCCTTGTTTATTATTACCTAATTTACCTAAATTATGCAAATCATAATTGAAAACAGAGTATTTTTTCAAGAATCTTGAACTGTTTTATAAATAACAGCAATTGATACAAAATGACAACATTCTACATGAAAGGGAATATATTAGCGAAAACATCGATATGCTTCATGACAGTATTAGCGTCTTAATTTGCTTAGAAAGAGGGCAAATATGTCAAAATATATGATGTGATATTGCGCTAAAACGAGACCAAAACAACCTCTATGTCACAGTCACACTCACGAATCGGACAATAAAGCGATCAATGGTATGTCATTCGAGATAACACAATCTCAACACAATAGCTTCCATCGGCTTCTCGTATCGCTTTTGTTGGTGTGTCTGCTACACCGTAATCTATGATACATTCGGGCAAAAGGCATTTCAGTATTGATAAAACACTATTAATATTGTGTTATTTGTTTCTAATTTGTTTCTCTTGGAAAATTTACAGGAGACATTGCTTTGCAGGTTACTGCTTTAATGAAGCTCTGGCACATGAATCATGACGAATGTACCCCACCTCAATCCATATATTAACTTTGTTAAAATATATATCTTTTGGAGACCCCAAAGTGGCAAAACTGCATCTCCCCGGCATTCCCGCTACCTTACAAAACCAGTTTGACTTGTATTATCAACTTGGAAAACACAGATGTATGGGACATCAGACAACATGATTCCTGAAAAAAAGTTTTTTATTTTTGTTTATTTAAGCCCACGGGAGCCCTCCGAATTTACCCCATCCCCTCTCCGTATTTCGACTTTAAATTAAAAAATATCATGTTTGAAAGCCATTGGCAAGGCAAATTGCGTTTTTTGGTAAAGCAACTTTTATATCTATATTTTTATATTTACATTCATCATTATTGATATGATAGTAATAATAATAATAATTATTATTATAATTATTATTATTTTTATTATTATTACTATCATTATTATTATTATTGTTCTGCAGTTTGTATTAGTGCTCTAGCACAGTAAAGGCTATAACCCAACAGGAGCATGCCTAGGTTACCCTTTCCCTTTTTGGTTTATGTATTAAAAAATAGTGCATTGTCTTTAGAACAACCGCGTAGCCAGGATTTCATTTTGGAAGGGGCGGTAAATGCACGCGAAGCCTGCCAACACTTACAGAGCGCGCGAAGCGCGCTCCCTAGGGGGTGGGTGCAGGAGCGCGAAGTTTTTAGTATTTCATAAATTGAAATGAAAAGGAGCCGTTTCTCTTGTCTCTAGTACCTCCAATTCGGTTGACTATATTGCGATTTTGAACCTTGGTTTCAAAAGTGATTGTGAACGCACAAAAGAGGTAATGGAGGAAATTAAAATTATAATAACTCCGCGCGAAGCGCGGAAGCTAAAGCGTTGTATCAATTTTTCTTGCCATAAAAAGGGTCCCGAGAAAAGGGTATTCTCAAAGATATATTGAATATTTTCCTTGGAAAGATCAGATTTGATTACAACCAATTTAGCAACAGTGCATATTTTTAACTCGCAAAACAGAGAAGAAGTGTAGAGGAAGATATTCCTCCCTGCGCAGAGCAATGAAACTCTGAAATTTCAAAGGGCGGACGTTTCATCAAATGTAGATATCTCTAATACCCAATCGGCTCTAATTCAATTGATTTTCTAAGATTATTGAACTTAATTACAAGGAAAATAGTGCGCAAAAAGTTGAAACTTCTGTGATTTATTGAAATTATCTTTCTATATAAAAAAAGGATGCCTAATTTCTTTGACTTATCCTGAAGCGCTTCATTTTGAATATAAAGAAACTTAAGTGTCATTCAAAATTTCAAACTGAGGGCGCAAAACAGGACAGGAGATAAATGTATACAGGGAAATGACATGAAGTTTAATACAATTTGATAAAAATATTGTACTTTTTTATTTAATACGACACGAATTTCATACCTTCCTCTTTTTATATTAGGAACCTAATTGCTCCAAAATTATGATTGTTTAGTAATGAGCTGAAAAGCGGGAGAAGTTGACTTTATGGAGGTGACCGCAGAAACTGATATAAAGATTTTACCCGCTCGGAGCCGACCAGACCAGAAGTTGCGCGATCAACTGAAAAAAAAGATAACTTCATATATTTACTTCGGCCTAACCTTACTCAAATTCATGCCCTAATGTATACAATTTTAACTCTAACTGGCAAGAAACACATAGCTGAGGTGGAAAAACAGGGTTAGAGAAAAGGTGGGGGAAACAATGGCGAACTTCAATATTGTCATTTAACCGCGCGCAGCGCGGAAGCAAAATTCATATATAAATTTAGATCAAGAAGAGTGAAGGAGTTTCTCTTTTGAGAAAAAAAATAAAGAATAAAAAGAAAAAAAAAAGCTACTTTTCTTCCCTTTGCTCCCTTCCCTTTTCCTTTTCTCCTCCCTTTTTTCCTTTCTTTTTTTTCTTTTTGGGGGCGTTTTTGGGGGCGACCGCCCCCATCGCCCCCCTGTCTACGCGCCTGCTTCAGAACTCTTAAAAGATTACTTTTGTTTGTATTGATACCTTGGAATGGATTGAGGAGAAAATACTCTTCAACTGACATGTAGGGCACGGCCCTTTATTGATTCCACTCTATGTTGAATTTAAATATTTTGAGAGCCCAATCGGAAGAAAGATACATTTCTTCTACACACAGTAAAGCCTCTAAAGTTGCGTTCTCCTCTTGAAAAAAAAACATAGAAGGCATTGTTTTATATCATAAAATAAGTTCGTGTACGTGACGATGGCCTGTCGAAGTTGCCAAAACCGTTTATTTTGTTTTGACAATATATATTTAGAATATCGTCTATATGAAGCCCTCATCTGGAAAAGGGCACTTATTAAAGGCAGCATCTACATTATTATAGAGGAGGCCATGGCACTGGGAAGAGGGGGCTGAAGCTTGTTTAATTTCTTGGGACCAAAATTTTACATTGAAGCTTTTTTGATTTTCAAATTTACATCATTAAATTTTACAGGCAAATAAACAAAAAGAATTGCACTAAAAAATGAAGTTTTTGCCTTGGGGTAACGTTTCTTTTTTTGTCACATCTGCCGGAATTCCAGAGGGTGCTATCTATCGAGAATAATACACGCAGCACCCCCCACCCCCTCTTCCGGAAAATCTTGCGGGTGCTTCAGCCCCCGCTTCCAAGTACCAGAGCCTCCTCAATATAATGTAGATGCTGCCTTTCCAGATGAGGGCTTCATTTAGACGATATTGTAAATATATATTGTCAAAACAAAATAAAGGGTTGGGCAACTCCGACAGGCCACCGTCATGTACACGAACTTCTTTATGCGATATAAAACAATGCCTTCTATGTTTTTTTTTCAAGAGGAGAAAGTAAAGAGGCTTTACTGTGTGTAGTAGAAATGTATCTTTCTTCCGTATGGGCTCTGAAAATATTTTAATTTTCATTTCATTTCATTTATTGGTTTTTGCAACATTTTTCATAACAAAATTCTGGACAAGAAAATACATATCTGAGACTTGACATCAAAATAATGAACAATAGTTTTGTATACAAATCCTCAAACATATCTTACATAAATGAAAATCATTAAGTGGTATTTCCTGTTACAATAAATAGAATAGTTGCAAGGGTCGTCACAAAAGCAAAGCTTGAAAACGTAACAACCCTGGAAAATAGCCAAAATAATTAATGTCTACTGTCATTAAACGTGCAGGTGCAAGAGGGACTGGGAGGGGGGGCAAGGGAGATGCTTGGTCCTTCGCATGGAATTTTAGAATATAACACGTTTTGTTGTTGATTTTTAATTTATACATTTCTAGATAAAATTCAATGTATAATTAAAATAATGATAACAATGGTAATGATTTTCTTTTTTTTCAATTTGTTAGGTATTGGTTTAATTGCAATTCTTTTATAGTTCGTTTAAAGGAATAAAATGATCTTGTCAGCTTGAGTGAATCTGGCAATTCCAAATATCAGGTCCATGATGTCTTAGTGTTTTATGTGCAAATAGTGTCCTAGGATTGTTTAAGTGAATATTATTGCATGTTCTTGTTGGATATGAGTGTAAATTGTTATTATATGAAAATAAATCCGTGAATACTGGAGGAAGCATGTCGTAATTATATCTATACATAAACAGTGCTATTTGTAAAGTATTAATATCATTTATCTTAAATATTTTCAGACGATAAAAAAGAGGATCTGTATGTGAAAGATAGGCAGAATTTGAACAAATTCTAACCGCTTTCTTTTGCAATAAAAGTATATGATTAAGCCTTGTCTTGCAGCTATTCCCCCAAATGAGGTTACAGTAGTGAATATATGGTAAAATCAATGTATTATATATCATAACAAGAGATTTCTCTGGTAAGATTTTTTTTAGTCTACAAAGTATTCCAATTCCTTTAGCTACAGAGGAAGACACGTTGTTTATGTGTGGAGTCCATGATAAATGCTTGTCTATTGTGATACCAAGGAATTTTACGTATTCTTTTTTATCTAAAGGCACATTATCAATTTTAATATCTTGTGTAAAATTTTCATTTCTGTGAGATGATTTAAAATGCATAATATGAGTTTTACTTATGTTAAGAGATAACTTATTACATTTAAACCATGATGAAACTTTATTTAATTCTAAATTCATTATATTTATTAATTCTGGTAAGTCCTTGTGAGATAACAAAATATTAGTATCATCGGCGAATAAGATGAAAGAAAGAATGGAAGATGAATTTACTATATCATTAATGTATACTAAAAATAACAAAGGTCCCAGAATAGAACCCTGCGGGACGCCGCAATTGACAAACGATACAGGAGATTTAACATCATTGATAAAAACGAATTGTTGCCTATTGGAAAGATAACTCTTAATCCATGACCAAACAATGCCCCTTATCCCGTAATTATACAACTTATGAAGTAAAATACCATGGTCAATGGTATCAAAAGCTTTACTTAAGTCCATAAATAAAGCAACGGTGTGATTTTTTTTGAAAGTGAGTTTACAACTTTATCCAGCAATTTGGTTATTGCGAAATCGGTCGAGAAATTTTTTCTGAATCCAAACTGGGCTGGTGTAATAATCTTATTAAATGACAAAAAGGAATCCAATTTTTTGTAAACAATTCTTTCTAATATTTTTGATATGCATGGTAAGAGGGAAATAGGCCGATAATTTGTAACTTGAGTAGGATCATCTTTTTTATAAATCGGGATTACTTTGGCTATTTTCATTAGATCAGGAAAGCATCCAGTGGAGAGTGATAAGTTAAAAATATGTTCCAATGGAGAAACGATACATGTTACAATTTGCTGTAACAGTTTTGTACTAATACCATCATAGCCTGTGGACTTCTTTGGTGTTAAAGCTTGTACTATTTCAATTATTTCATGTCGGTCTGTGGGGGTAAAAAACATTGTATTTTGATTTGGCTGGGAAAGATATTCTTTAAAATTCGTATTGTCACCAACTATCTTGGAAGCTAAATTGGGACCGATGTTTGTAAAGAAACGGTTGAATGATTGTGCGATTTCAGCCGGTTGGGATATTTCTTCATTGTCTATCTTAAGACTGTCGCTGTTGCTATGTGGTTTGCTTTTGTTAATCAATTTGTTTATAACTTTCCACGTGGCATTTAAATTTCCTTCTGCATCTTTTAATTCCTTAGAATAATAATCTTTTTTTGATGAGCGGATTACACTGTTTAGAGTATTACGATATTTTTTATACTTCTTGAAACTTTGTTCAGACGGTTTAGAAATATACGATTTATAAAGTTTATTGCGTTTTTTAATTGAACGTATAATTCCTCGAGTGATCCATGGGTTTCTTTTATCATTTTTGCGTTGTTTTCTTTGAACAAGTGGTATATTTTTATTATAGTAATGAGTTAGTTTATCAATAAAGTGTTTGTAAGCTCTATTAACATCATGTTGAACCATAGTTTCATGCCATTCTTCTCTTTCTAAGTCTTCAATTAGAGCCGAAATAGTATTCAAATTTTCTTTTCTATATTTTCTTTTATTCGGCTTTTTATTATCATTAAGCTTCAGAAGTGGAGAAATAAAAAATATTGGTAAGTGATCTGTAATATCATAAGTAAAAACACCACTATGATTATTATCATTAAAAGAATTGGAAAATATGTTATCAATTATTGTCGCTGACATTGGAGTTATCCTAGTAGGTACATTTATACATGGATAAAAATCATATGAAAATAGTGTATCCAAAAATGTATTTATGTTATTATCACTGCCATCATGATTTCCGATTAAATGTGACGTGCTTTGTATATGATTTGACAAATCAATATTGAAATCGCCCATTATGTAAGTATGTTTATTTTCGCATGAAATTTTATCCAATTCACTATCTAAGTTTTCAAGAAAGTTGTTAATATTGCTACTTGGGGGTCTGTATAATGTTCCTATGACTACATTTTTTCCATCTTTAATATCTATTTCAATGAATAAGCTTTCTATATCTTCAAAATGAATATCTGTTCTAAGTTTATATTTGATATTTGAATTAATATACATTGCCACCCCTCCTCCTCTTCTTTTCCTCCTATCAATGTGTATCATGTGATAATTGGGTAAATTATAGATATTTGGAGAATTTGACTTCAGCCAGGTTTCCGAAATACCAATGACTGAAAAAGAATAATTGTTTAGAGAGGTTAAAAAAGTTTCGACAGATTCAAAGTTTTTGCAGATACTTCTGGAATTGAAATGTAGTAAACTGAAATTATTATTAACATCAACATTGCCATCGTTATTGTCGTTTAATTCAAAGGCTGATATAAATTCCTGTGAAGTATAATATTTGCATTTTTTTACATCATTTCGACTATGAATAGTGTCAATTTCATCCAAATGTGAGGTCATTTAAATACCATAATATAAGAGAAAGGACCAAGCAGGAAAGAGACAAGGGAAAATGGAATGGGAGTGCAGAGGGGTGCAGGACGAAGGAAAAAACAGCTTTCGAAAAAAATATGCTAACTTTGCCATTAACATTATACGTACGTACAATGTGGTCTCAATTGTATATTTCCTATACATGGGACATAAAATATATTCAACATAAGTAATTTAGCAGCTATGCATAACTTTTTGTTTTTCATTTGTAACAAAAACTATTCACCTTATTCGAATCTATCTATGGTGACAAATATAATAAATTTGATATAACTTTACCAGTTATCAATACGCTTCTATTATACACAAAAAGATAAAATAAACAGGTTATACCCGTTAATATGGCATAAGAAAACGTGGTATACCCGGTACGACTATAATGTACACAATAACAATAATTTAGTGTCTTAGATTTTTATGTTAAACAAAGATAATCATACAAGTTCATAGTAAGAAACTGAAATTTATGATGATTATACATTGTGTAAATGTCAGTAAGGTTGAAAACCAAGAAAGAATTATCTTTAAAAAAATAAAACGGGGGGAAATGGAAAATGTAGTCAGATCAGCAATGATTCTCCGACTACTGTAAACATCAAGTTACATCTGTGAAAATACATATGACATCACATACGAAGGTAGAATGAGACACTGAAAAAGGTTTTCATTGGATAGCATTCAGATCAGCGTGGGAAAAAGGTAACGAGTAATAATGTAATGCACCGATCATGCCGATCTGAACGAATGTCTATACATGTATAGTCATTAAGTTCTTTCTGCTGCACAGAATAATTACATCTGTAAAGTTTTGATGTGAGGCTCATAGAATGTGCGTGGTACAGAATACTGTTTTTCTTAGTACAGTTGTGCAGAAAAAAAGATGTATGAACAAATGCATTGAGAATGTACATACAGCAGTGAATAGTTCACGCGGGTTTACCTTATTACATAATCCACGATTGGCGTGCCTGAATCACACCGTCCCGTGTTTGGCCGACCATCATGGACATGGGCGCGCATACACAGAGCACAAGAATTCTCTTTAGATCTAGTTCTCTGCTTTGATAACAAACCAATGGAGAATGCTGCGTGGGTACACTGTATACTAAGTGTTGTTCGTTCGAAATAAATGAAGTGTACAGCTTCTGCCCAGCGGTACTCTTTGAAATGTATTCAATATTTTTGCTATCACTTACAAATATATATATATATATAGCTGAATAAGACAAATTAATGTTATGTGGCATCGGAAAATGCCAACAAATTACACCGTATACACAACAAAGGTGTTTTTTAATGATAACCTCATATCTGTGAGAGAATGAAATGTTTAATTAATATGTTTTAGGCAGAATTCATGACTACTGACATTAGCAGAATGTATATAATACTAAAGATTTGTGATCTTGTCCGTGAATGGGGTATCCATACTGATTATATATTGATTACCACTATGGTACAAGAAAAAGTGTCTACCATAGATGTATTAGTCATGTACCATTATGGAACCCGAACTGACGACGATCTGATTTACAGGGTATACTTCTTTACTATTTTAAAATGCAATTTTCTTGAATTTAAAGGTAAGTATTTATAAACCTCAGGTAAGTATTCCATCCTGCATAAATGTATTGTATTTTTGTTTGAGCAATAAAACCAAGTTTCAAAATTTGTTAATACTCGCCAAGAACAAGTTTTCGTAATCAATGTTGGAATATTTAGCGTTCAAATTCGAATGTGCACATTCGAAATGAGGCAGAATAAACTGTTTTGTACAAGTGCTTCTGAAATAAATCGATTGTTTTTTTTAAAAAGGAAACCTTAATCAGACAAACAAAGCACATAACACAATTTTATACTTTTTCTTATCAGCTATAAATGCATTTTTGTGACAACGATTCCGACGTCTTTTAAAGTTCAATATGAAAAAAATCAAGAAAATTAAAGTACATGATAAATGTACATATCATGAGGTGAAATCCTTCAATGAGCGGAATAAGAGAAATATTAATTGAACATGTTGAATAGTGACACAGTTTTCGACTGACTTGACATGTAAAGTTGTAGAGCTTGGCATTGTAATATCAAGATCACCAATGTACTGGAGTCACGATCAAAAGAACTAGTAGACGTTTAGCACAAAACACTGGTCATGCTGGTTGTGATTTGAAATATCACTGATGATATAATTGCATTCATCATTGATTGACGTGCTCAAATACAATGGTATAAAGTTTTAACTTTCTGAAGGAACATAAGTCATTATTTTTCTAGCTATACTTTATTCTTAATACTCTTCTACGCCTATATATATATATATATATATATATATATATATATATATATATCTTAATGTATGTTTTTTCAGGTTAGGGAATATGAAAGGTCTAAGGTAATACATAAAGAGTATATAGTAATAATTGAAGAGATACCTATATGAAGACCATTTGTTTGTAATTAATTGGTGAACAGCAGATCTCAGGAAAATAGACATTTCAAACGAACAATATTACAAAAAGTGAAGCCTCAATGAACGGGTATTATGGCATACCGTTATCACTAGCAGAAGTATTATTCAGTTTCAACGTTACAGACTTACTAATCTTTCCATTTTTAATTTTGTTTCAAGTAATAACATAATGAGTGACTCAAAAATTTGTATACATGTATTGATGCCTTTTCATTTTTGCATGACGTGCACTTATCCTTTTCACTACAGCTGAATTTACAACTTAAGCATTTAGTCCTGAAATTATATTTCAAACGTCTCATTTTCTTTTTGCACGATGTATCACAATATATAAGTTCACACTGTTGAAGAATGGTGATGATGTATTTGGCATACATGTTTACGAAAGTTTATGAAACACAAAAAATAAACAAAACATTGTCTGTAACCATTTCATCATCACATCTGACTTTATTCGGTTTTATTACTCACACAAAATTGAAGGGGATGCCACCAGCCTGTCGCCATTTACCAGAGTAGAATCTGAGTTTCGTTCCTTTACTGTACAGTTCTTGAACTTGTTTGATCCATTTCTTTTTCTCTTCCAGATCTGTTGGTGTGAGGTCATCTGTCATAAAATATGTTTCATCTTTCAGGGTCTCGCGGGCACGACGCATGACATCTATTTTCTCTCTGTAAGACAGGAACTTCAAGAGGATGTGTCTTGGACGACCATCAACCTTCTTACCATCACGATGGGCTCTTTCAACTTTCGTTTTCACCTTAAATTTGGAGTGAAGAATTTCCTCCACCATGGTGACGGGATCTTCGCGTTCCCCTTGAGGAACTTCTGGGATGCCAACTAATCTGACATTATTTCTCCTAGAGAATCTTTCACTCCTATTTACAGCCACTTTATTGCGCTGGACTTCTAGGCGAAGCTCACTGATTTCCTTTTCCATTGATTCTATTTTGGTCTTCATTCTATTTTGATTTTCCGTCAGGTCATCCACTCGCTTACGCTCAAACTCAAACGATGCTTCCATCTTAGCTTCCAATTGCTGCAACTTTCCGACGAAGCTATCTACTGCACTCTTTATCATCTTCTCGAATCTTGCCGTTGTTTTCGTAAAATAATCATCCAGGGCAGTAGATAATCCAGCGTTGGCATGTGGAATGTGCAGAGTAGAAGGCTGATCGGTTCCAGATATGGCGCCACGCGCCATGGCGATGACGTCATCTTCCTGTGGTTCTCCGTCACTGTTTTCTGGGGTTGAGGCGGAGGCTGCACTTCTCACCGGGCTTGTAGGCCGTGTGTTAGACATGTTAGAGTTTGAATTTGGCGGGCTGTTCCGTGTGGAAACGGATTGGCCCTTACGAGTAGATTGTACATACGTTTTTTGCTTTGTAGCAGCTTGTCTTTGAGGCCTTTTACCCTGTGGAGGATCCATATCTGATCTGGAAGTCACGATTGTCACGATGCTGACGAAATAATTTAAACTTGATGGTTATGAAGTCCCAGAATTTGAAAATTTAGTGACGATTTGAGACCAACATTAAAATAGGTTGTTTCTATTCCATAGCGCCCTCTACATTCATAGAGTGGAAGCAAAAACGGGGTTTGAGTATTATAGAGCTTACGTGTGGCTTTTTTTTAAATGTACTACAGCTCTTCTGCGTGTCAATTGTAGAGTTTTTTTTCTCCTTAATCTATTCCAAGATATCAATATACAAAAGTAATCTTTTAAGAGTTCTAAAGACAATAAACTATTTTTGAATACATAAAACCAAAAGGGAAAAGGGTATCCTAGGCATGCTCCTCTTGGGTTATAGCCTCTACTGTGCTGGATCATTATTACAAATTGCAAAACAATAATAATAATGATGATAATAATTATAATATTGATAATAATATTAATATAGATAAATATGAAATATAGATATAAAAGTTGTTTTATTATACCAAAAACGCAATTTGCCTTGACGGTGGCTTTTAAACACGATATTTTTTTATTTAGTGTCGGAATACAGAGAGGGGATGGAGTAAATTCGGAGGGCTCCCGTAGGCTTAAATAAACAAAAAAAAATATCTTCAGGTAACATGTCAACTGATGTCTCATACATCTGTCTTTTCCAAGTCGATAATACAAGTCAAACTGGTTTTGTAAAGTAACGGGAATGCCGCGGGGAATGCAGTTTTGCCACTTCGGGGTCTCCAAAAGACATATATTTTAACAAAGTGAAAATATGGATTGAGGTGGGGTACATTCGTCATGATTCATGTGCCAGAGCTTCATTTAAGCAGTAACCTGCAAAGCAATGTCTCCTGTAAATTTTCCAAGAGAAACAAATTAGAAACAAATAACACAAAATTAATAGTGTTTTATCGTTCCCGAAATGCCTTTTTCCCGTATGTATCATAGATTACGGTGTGGCAGACACACCAACAAAAGCGATACGAGAAGCCGATGGAAGCTATTGTGTTGAGATTGTGTTATCTCGAATGACATACCATTGATCGCTTTATTGTCCGATTCGTGAGTGTGACTGTGACATAGATGTTGTTTTTGGTCTCGTTTTACCGCAATATCGCGTCATACATTTTGACATATTTGCCCTCTTTCTAAGCAAATTAAGACACTGATACTGTCATGAAGCATATCGATTTTTTGCTTATATATTCTCTTTCATGTAGAATGTTGACATTTTGTATTAATTGCTGTTATTTATAAACAGTTCAGGATTCTTGAAAAAATACTCTGTTTTAAATTATAATTTGCACAATTTATGTAAATTAGGTAATAATAAACAATGATATCCCAATTATTTTATGACAATTTTCTTCCTGTCTTACCCTAAGTCTTTATTTCTAATTTTAGGGCAGTTCTGGTGAAATATATATTCTGAATTACTTGTTTATACTATATCGACATAATATGCAAATTCATGCAAATTACTTGCTTATTTGCATAGATACAGCGTGTCTCTTTGGATGAATCTTTTTCTTTTGACTCAAGGAACATTTGTGCCAAGTGGGACATTTGTACTAAAAAAATGCAGCGTTCACCCCTTTTTTTGCAGTTAACAAGTCTACTATAAGTGTAAAAGTAAATCTGTAAGTATAAAATTATATAAATATATCCAAAAAGGAAAAAATATATAAATACAAATGGTGTAACTGATATTGTAATCCGCTGGGTGTGAGGGGAAAAAACAGAAGACTTTACAGAAAAAAAAACTATACAGAAAAAAAAATGTATATAAATTATGGAAGGGAAGCAAATAGCCTAAAAGGGTAAAAGCAAATAAAGAAACTGATGCTGTATGGGAAAGGGAGTGTATTAAGAAAAAAACATAGTAAACATGAAAATAAGCAAAATAAATAAGTGGTAAATCTAAGAGCTGAAGGGAGAGAAAGAAATAGATATATAATAATTATATCACCTGAATAAGAGAGGAAAAATTGGAGCTGAGCTTATATGAGATATGGGAGGAAAGTAGAGGCAAAAACTATGATGTAACTAATCTAAAAGAGCTGAGGGGGGAATATTTGTGTACAAATGGAAAGTGGAAAAGAAGGAAAGATCAGTCGTTCCCCTCTTGGATGTTCAGGCCATGAGGTTGGATGGTGCGAAGTCGTCTCATCCAGAACTTCTCTCTGCTAGTATGGACTGAGTCAGGACGGGTACCTCAAGATTCGATGCCCTGTAGCATCATGTCAGTGATAGAGTGGCTGGGAAGGTTAAAATGGCGGCCAACTGGAGCGTCCAGCTTTGCTGTGTTGACGGTTGATCTGACGCCGTAGGCGTATTTTTTTTTTTACACCACTGCTCCGCCAAAATTCCCCAAAATACGAAAGAAACGGCTCGCGGGCAAGTCTAATTTGTGCGCTCAATTCAAGCGAGCTAGCTTGCAACATCAGGCGCTCGCGATCGCTATATGTAGGCCCGGGGCGCGTTTCCGTTTTACACCCTGGCGAGGGCATTTTCCGGAAAAAGTAGCCAAAAAGCGACTACTGAAGAGTCTACACACGTCGCTGGTTGCAGCATGCAGCGTGCGACACAGGCGAGTCCACCACCGCATGCAATTTGCACAGTTACTGATCAGAGCACAGAGCTCCTCGGCACTTCAGAGAGAGCGGTAGTCAGGAGTGAAATCCGAACATGCTTTTGCAGTCGCGTTGTTTATGATAGTTTTTTTCTAAAAATAAATTATTAACTAAATGAATAGAATGACAGACAAAATCAAAATAGTCAGGTACTTATAATGGAAAGACAAATTGAAGTTTGATGGATTGATACACTTAGAAGCTGCCGAAAGATATGATATAGAAGACTGATAAATAGATAGAGACAAGATAGATAGATAGATAGAAATAGAAAGAGAGAGAGAGAGGTGGATAGATAGAAAGAAAAAGAGGGAGAGATGGATGGATAGATAGTTAAATAGATAGATGGGGAGAGAACTTGAGAGATGGAGATATGACGCCTGGGAAAGGCCAGGTGACGACTGCGAATAGAGTAGTGACGACCAGGATAGTCTGGTGACTCCCCGGAGAGACGGGACGTCAGGGAAGGCTCCCCTGATGGCGAAAAGCGAGCAAAAAACCGGCCCCTCAGAGTTACCGGTTCTAAGTGTAACCCATTTGCGGCGTAGGGTTGTGCGCCAGGGCTGAGGGGTGTCAGTGGGAGGGGTTTTACACCTAGTGGTGAGTGTGTGCCCACTTGATTTAAAAGGCTACTCACCCGCCGCATCCGCTTTTTCGCGTTGAGTCGCGCTGAATAGGAATCCAGATTGGGTTTTGAAAGAGCGGAAAGTTTGACTTGCAAACAGAAACCAAGAAGGTGTGTGTGAAGGGTGCGGGAAGTTGTTCAAAGGGAGAAGAGGTGTGGCGGTTCACAGGAGAAGAATGAGGTGTGGCGTGATGGCAGTAGAGCGCGACTGCACCAGTGCTGAACTGGGTGAGACAGTGGGAGGTCCTGGTCAGGTTTTAGACCACAGTGCCAGTGACCCTCAGCGTGCTTTGCATGCGGGGTTGGAGCGGAAGGAGCCAATTGCGTGGCCGCCAGCAAACAGTGACAAGTGGAAACTGTTAGATAGTAAGCTCGGACGTGTTTTAGAGGTTGAGTTGTTGGGGGATGTAGAGAAGAAGATGCGGATGTTTGAGGTGTTATGCTATGAGTTGTGTGCTGAGGAGTTTGGAATAAGACCTGTGGGGGACAGTGGTGAAAGGCGGGGGGAGGACACCAATAGTAAACCAGAGACAAGGAGGCAGCGTTTGATGGCTCAGTTGAGGGCAGAGAAGAAGAGTCTGCGACGAAGATGGCGGCAGGCTGATGAGGTAGAGAGAGCTAGCTTGAAGGAGTTGTATAAGGATTTGAAGAAGAGGTACACGGATGTGAGAAGAGCTGAATACCTGAACAAGAAGCGAAAGAGGAGGGAAAAGCAGAGGAAGGATTTCTATAGGAATCCATACAAGTTTGCCAAGAGATTGTTTGGGGAAGGGGCCTCAGGTAATTTGGAGGTGCCCAAGGAGGAATTAGAGAGACATTTGAGGGAGACATATTGTGATGAGAGACGAGAGGAGCCGTTTGTCGAGCTGCCAGGACTGGTTAGGCCTCAAGAGCCTGAGGTCTGTTTCGACTTGGGTGAGTTGAGGCTTTGGGAGGTTGATGGAGTGGTGAAGAAGGCTAGAGCTGGTAGTGCTGCTGGGCAGAATGGCTTGTCCTACAAGTTGTTCAAGTATTGCCCTCGTGTCCGGAGAGTACTCTGGCAAATCCTTAGGGTACTCTGGCGGAAGCGGATTGTCCCAGGCAGCTGGTGTTTGGCAGAAGGGGTTTACATCCCAAAGGAGAAGGATGCCAAGGGTATTGGTCAATTCAGGCCCATCTCGCTCTTGAATGTGGATGGTAAAATACTCTTTAGCGTGTTGGCCAGGCGTTTGACAGACTTTGTCATGAAGAACAGTTTTGTGGACACATCTGTCCAGAAAGCTGGGGTTCCCGGTTTCCCTGGGTGTTTGGAACATGTCCAGATGATCTGGGAGTCGATCCAGAGGTGCAAACGGGAAAAAATGGATGTGGATGTCATATGGTTGGATTTGGCAAATGCTTATGGGTCAGTACCGCACAGGTACCTTAGCTTTGCTGTGGACTTTTTCTGGGGGCCGAAAGTGATCCAGGAGTTGGTGCAGAGCTATTACAGTCAGTTCAAGATGAGATTCACGACCCGGACTTACACGACGGAGTGGCAGGCATTGGAGGTTGGTATCCCGATGGGATGTCCAGTCTCGCCGCTGCTGTTTGTCCTGGGCATGGAGGTGTTGACTCGCCGCGTGTCCTCGGAGATTGAGGGATAGACGCTGGCTGGAGAGGTTGTTGTTCCCTCTGTCAGGGCATTCATGGATGACCTGACCATTGTGTCGAGTAATGAGTCCCAGGTTGACAAAGGCCTCCATAGACTTGAGGAGATGGTAGGTTGGACTAAGATGAGGTTCAAGGCTAAGAAGAGTCGGTCAGTGTCGTTGAGGAAGGGCAAGGTGGTTGAGAAGAGGTTTCGTATTGGAAACGAGGATATACCTCAGGTTTCTGAGAAAGGGGTGAAGAGTTTGGGACGTTGGTATGAGGACAAGTTGAATGACAGGCATCGAGGGGTGCAGATCTATGACAAAGTTGTAGAGTGGTTGAAGAAGGTGGATAGGACGTTGATCCCAGGGAATGCAAAGGTGTGGTGCTGCCAATATGGGCTGCTGCCACGGATCATGTGGCAACTGCAGGTGTATGAGGTGGCAGTTTCTAGAGTTGAGAAGATGCAGCAGAAGATGAACTCGTTCTACCGGAAGTGGTTAGGTGTCCCACGGATGTTGACAGATGTAGCATTGTATTGTAGAACTGGAAAGCTAAGGCTTCCTATGGCATCAGTGGTAGAAGAGTACAAGGCTGGGAAGGTTAGGTTGGTCATGATGATGAGGGAGTCAAAGGATCAGACAATAGAGGATTCTCGGCCACCGATCCGTACAGGGAGTAAGTGGAAGGCAGAAGAGGCTACGGATGAAGCTGTGGCAATGGCCAAGTGGAAGGAGATGCGTGGTGCTGTCCAAGTGGGTAGGAGCGGGATAGGGTATCGTCCTGGCATGAGATGGTATAGCAAGCAAGGCAGGAAGGGTAGGAGGGATTTGGTAGTTGAGGCAGTCAAGGAGAAGGAGGAGGAATGTCGGATGGCAAAAGCTGCACAGCAGGGTGTGCAGGGTGCATGGACCCGTTGGGAAGAGGTGGAGCAGAAGAAGGTCTCCTGGGATCAACTCAGGACGATGTCGTCTGGAGCCGTGCGCTTCATGATCAGTTCCACCTTTGATGTCCTGCCAACGCCGGTGAATTTAAAGAGGTGGGGTTGTGCGGAGGACGACAGCTGCAAGGTTTGCAGGAAGGCAAGAGGGTCATTGGAGCATGTCCTGTCAGCTTGTGGAGGGTTATTGCAAACTTATACATGGAGGCATAACCAGGTCTTGAAGGAGATGGGAGCGTTGGCAAGGGCAGCGATAGAGGCGAGGAAGAAGAATGGACCCCCAAGGGTGAGGGGCATCGAGTTTGTCAAGAAGGGGACTAGGTGTAGGAAGACTAGGCAAAGACAAGGTGTGGGTGGGTTGTTAGCCGTTGCAGACGACTGGGAGGTACGTGTGGACGAGGGGAATAGGACTATGCCGGAAGAGGTGGTGGTCACAGCCCTGCGGCCAGATATGGTTCTTGTGGCTAGGTCGGCACGTAAGATTGTGATGGTTGAGTTGACGGTGCCGTGGGAGACGAGGATAGAAGAGGCGAGGGAGAGGAAAATGGATAAGTATGCTAGTCTGAAGCAGGAGTGTGAGCAGAATGGATGGGGAGCAGAGGTACATACAGTCGAGGTTGGGTGCAGGGGGTTTGCGGGTGTCTCTGCAAGGAGGTGGATCCGAGCAATGGGGTTCAGTGGTAGGGAAGGGGAGAAGTGGGTGAGGAGAATGTGTGGGGCAGCCGAGACGGGCTCGGCTTGGGTTATTCAGAAGGCAGTGTAGTGCTTTCTGGACAAGATTACTTAGGTGTCAATGGGGGTGCTGTCCAGGGTATTCCAGCATAGCACTGGCCAGCCAGGGGGAGGTGTACAGCACTCAAATGGCCGAAACACTTGTGATCCCTGGTGTGCTGCTGATGACCCGTTGACATCTGCAGAATTTAAGATCTTTCTGTATTTTCTACTATTGACGGAAAAAGAGAAAAAGACAGACAAATGGATAGATAGAGGGAGAGAGAGAGATAGAGAATTTGAGAGATAAATAGATGTTAGATAGATAAAGAATGAGAGAAACAGAGAAGATAGACAAATTAAGCGATACTGTAGTTTCATAGATAGATAGAGACAGATGGATAGAGAGAGAGAGCTGGAGAATTTCAGAGATAGATAGATTCAGATAGATCAAGAATGAGAGAGAAGAGCGACAAATTAACAGATAGATACTGTAGTTGCATAGGTATGTAGAGAGAGAGAAATAGAGAAAGACAGACAGATGGATGGATAGATAGAGAGAGATAGAGAATTTGAGATAGATAGATGTTAGATAAAGAATGAGAGAGACGGAGAAGATTATTAGATAGATATATACTGCAGTTACATAGAGAGATAGAGATAGAATTTGAGAGATAGATATATAGACAGAAAGAGAGAAAGACAGACATCGGCAAGGCAAACATTCGTATTGAACCTGGAAAGTATAAGCTCAGCTGCATTTGCAAGTACCGGTACGGTATGTTCTGCGGATAACTTCGGTGCGGACTTTGGATCGCACGCCAAGCTGATAATGTAAACAAACGTAGACTCTTCACTAGTCGCTTTTTGGCTACTTTTCCGGAAAATGCCTTCGCCAGGGTGTAAAACGGAAACGCGCGCCCGGCGCGGCCACTTACATTGACGAGTGGATACCATGCGCGACCAAAAACACGTAAAAAGGATGTCTTTTTCACGATAGGGCACGTTACGTACGTAACGTGATAAGGGTGTCAAAAACACGAAAATAATGAAAAAAGGGTATCTATTTCGCTAGGAAAATTACGTGTTTAGGGTCGAATTTGCGGGGATGATAGCACAAAATTAAAATGTCTTATAAAGGATGTCCTTTTTGCCCCAACACTACGTGTTTAGAGTCCGATTTGCGCGAGATGTAGAAGGCGGGGTCGTACTAAACCAAATCAGGTAAAACCGACGACCGAAGGACCCGTAACAATAAAACATTCCTGTACTTGTTTAGGGTTTCATTTCAGGGAATATTTGCCAAGAGTATCGTTTTGTTTCCAATACTTGTTAAGGGTAGGGTTTCACACGCCAATACTTGTTAAGGGGTGCATTTTCAGAATATGGAAATTACGTGTTTAGGGTGCTTTTCGAGACCCCATGGTCGCGCATGGTATCCACTCGTGAATGGAAGTGCCCCCCCCCCCCCCGGGTATGTAGGGTAGGCCATACTGGATTCGATTCCCTCAATTCCGATCCCACGTGCGTGATATCAGGTGAAAAATATCATCTTGATCATCATCACGATCATGGTCTGATCTTGGTACTTAGAGCTCATAAAAACACCGGCCAAATCGTGGTTTTGGAAACCACTCATAGATTTGTGTACACGCATTTGTGTACAAAGTGAATGGAGGTGGAAATAGGGAACCGTGCGTGCGACTGAATGAAGCGCTGCTGTATGAAGTGAATGGTGGTTACCTATATCACGATAATGCCAAAACACCATTTCGTCATGGACAGTACTGACCGTACAAGTCGAGATGAAACTGCCAATCCTCATGATGTCATTCCCACTCAACTGAAGGTAAATTTTTTTTTTTAATTTCTGCTCAGCAGGTGTTTTGTGTGCAGTTTTGCATTGGGCTTTCTCATACATGTCAAAGTTTTTCTGGAGTAGTGGGGGAAGGGTAATGAAAGCAATTCTGACACTTGATCACAAACGAAAGGTGAAAAATGAGTATTATCATTGGACATGTTGGATTTTGCCATTATCAATGCTACAAAAACATGCTAGTTTACATAAAAATGGTTCTTTTAGTTTTATTCACAAGATACGAGAGCTTTGATGTGAACTTCCTTTTTTAATGCCACATCAAAATTATGGTATGGTTGCAACGGGGTCCGACCTCTTGACCGAAGGTCCGCGAGGCCGAGGGTCCGCTAGACCGAGGGTCCGTGAGACCGAAGGCCCGCGAGACCGACTTTTTTCCCTTCATCGGTTGCCGCGGTCGAGTGGTTTAAGACGCCTCGTTGCAGCGGCGTAACAGGTTCCTGTTATCGGGAAGGGGGTCAAATAATTCCCGGTAACTAAATAGAATCAGTGCCAGTGGCGTTGCTAGGATTTCATTAATTTTTAGAGGTACTGCGCGCACGAAACGTCTCTCTAGGGGGGGTGCAGGGAGGGGGTGTTTCTGCTACTTACAGTATAAAACTAACGATGCCTTACATGTATTTCACTGACACTACTTAATCATTAACTCTACCCATTTAACGTTTATTTTTCTGTTAATTCTGCTTCATGATCTTGTGCATTTAATGTTTAACAAGCAAACTGGAAATATTATGGAAATACAAACACCTGGAACATTGAACCTTTATTATGGCAATTTTATCTTAGCTTTTTTTTCTCATTTAAACAGATTAATAAAGAAGAACAAGAAGGTGAAAGTTCTAAAGAAAAGAACGTACATTAATACCTGTCCTCGGAAGAATGGTTCTTCGGGGGAGTTTTCATGGGGGAGTCGCCCTCCGGAGGAGTAGTCCTCTTGGGGAGTTCTACTAAAACCCATTTTTTATTGGTGTTGTTATTATTTTTGTTATCACGATATCAGCAGCTGCAGCATAGTAGAAGTAGAAGTCGTAGTAGTAGTTGTTGTTGTTGTAGTATTCATATCCGTAGTAGAAGTAGTAGTAGTAGTAGTAGTATCAGCAGTTATATTGTTACCGTTGTTTTTATCATTATAATTGTTATTATTACTATCATTTAAATTGTTAACATTATTTGGCATTTTTGTTTTGCTTTGTTTCAATTTGTCACCTTTGTTTTATTCATCACTTTAGTTTATTCAATCAATTTTTAAAACCGACACTCCAAATAAATGGATGAATATGTTTTCTAATACCGGACAAAGTTTTATAAACAGTCCTGTATGTTAAAGTTATGTCTCTGAAATCTGGATGAAGAAAAAAATGGTAGGTGAGGTAAATGATAATAAAAAATGGCCGTAAAAAGGAAGGAAAATTAATTAATAGAAGCGCCGAGTTCACCTAGAGCATAGAGAAAAGACGATTCTAGGATATCTACCCCCTGGACATCTACCCCCCGGACATCCAACTCCCCCGGACATCCACCCCCTTAGGACAAGTACCCCCTAGGACAAGTACCCTCTAGGACATCTACCCCCCGGACATCTACCCCCGGACATCCACCCCTTCGGACAAGTACCCCCTAGGAAAAGTACCCTCTAGGACATCTACCCCCGGACATCTACCCCCCCCCAGACATCCACCCCGGACATCTACCCCCCGGACATCCACCCCCTTAGGACAAGTACCCCCTAGGACAAGTACCTTCTAGGACATCTACCCCCGGACATCTACCCCCAAGACATCCACCCCGGACATCTACCCCCCGGACATCCACCCCCTTAGGACAACTACCCCCTAGGACAAGTACCCTCTAGGACACCTACCCCCCGGACATCTACCCCCCGGACACCTACCCCCGGACATCTACCCCCTGACACCTACCCCCGGACATCTACCCCCCGGACATCCACCCCCCGGACATCCCCCCGGACATCCACCCCCTTAGGACAAGTACCCCCTAGGACAAGTACCCTCTAGGACATCTACCCCCCGGACATCCACCCCCCGGACATCCCCCCCCCGGACATCTACCCCCGGACATCTACCCCCTGGACATCCACCCCCTGGACATCCACCCCCTTAGGACAAGTACCCCCTAGGACAAGTACCCTCTAGGACATCTACCCCCGGACATCTACCCCCCCCAGACATCCACCCCGGACATCTACCCCCCGGACATCCACCCCCTTAGGACAAGTACCCCCTAGGACAAGTACCCTCTAGGACATCTACCCCCCGACATCTACCCCTCATCTTTAAATTGATTTTGAATTGATAAGATATATATTTTTGCTCGTCTGTGAGCGATCATAACGAACGAGCAATTTGACAAAAAAATGACAGGGGTAGATGTCCGGAGGGTGGATGTCTGGGGGGGTAGATGTCCGGGGGTGGATGTCCGGGGGGTAGATGTCCTAGAGGGTACTTGTCCTAGGAGGTACTTGTCCTAAGGGGGTGGATGTCCGGGGGGTGGAAGTCCGGGGGTGGAAGTCCGGGGGGTGGATGTCCGGGGGTAGATGTCGAGGGGGTAGATGTCCGGATACGAG
The DNA here is from genome assembly GCF_018143015.1 of Lytechinus variegatus. NCBI lineage: Eukaryota > Metazoa > Echinodermata > Echinoidea > Temnopleuroida > Toxopneustidae > Lytechinus > Lytechinus variegatus. The sequence goes on from NC_054758.1 coordinate 142,695, forward strand.
AAAAGACGTAGTCAAAAATTACGAAGAAAAAAAGAAGCGAAATCATAATTAAAGAAAACAGAGAAGGGGGGGGGGGTCAAGAGGAACGATAGGAGAAATTGAAAGTAAAAAGAGCTGTAAGAAAAGTACAAAGGAAAAGAACTGGGAAGAATATCCAATTGATTTACCGGTATTTGAATGTGCTCTGTGTCTGTCAGTGTGTGCGTTTCTATTCAAAATATGGTTAGGATATTCCTATAAAAAAATCTTGAAATTTGCAACAGCCAACTTCAGATGCGGCGCCAGTGTATTTTGGGTCATCAGTCTAATTGTTGTAACATTTTTGGTTTCACCTCCGTTGTGTAGATTTCTTCAGAGACTATGGTACGATTTCGTTAGACGATAAAGTAAGAGAGGGGATGGGGTGTCCGATTTCGTAGTATTATGAATATCATTTTTGCAAACTATTCCAAGTCTAATAATACTAATTCAGCAGAAGCTGAAATGTTATAAAATTGATATGAAAAAGGGAATCTATTAATGAATAAATGAATGAATAACAAAAATGAACAATTATGTGTATTAATTCATTACAACTTCGTAGCCAAAAAAAGCCACCCCCCCCAAAAAATAAAAAATAAGGGGAAACGTGAGCGAGAAAATAAAAAGGTATAGGAGAACCTAAGACAAGCGAGAGCAGACAAGGAACAATTCGAAGAAAACGTCAGAGCTTCCGTGCTTTGCATGGGAAGGGTAAACTCCCCTTTAAATATGGATCGCCTTTCGCGCGCTCATTATTAAGTAATTCTCACACTTCGCGTGTTCACCATCGCCCCCTAACATGCCTAAAATGAAATCCTCGCAAAGCCACTGATTCTGGACTAAGTTAACGGAATTTTTTGCACTTGCCCCTCCCCCTCCCCCTCTGATAACAGGCACCTGTTACACCGCTGCAACAAGTGGGCTGATGATGTCATATCCCCACTTTCCTTTTTCTTATGTTATTACATGTACATGAAATCATTTTTTTTTCATACATAACTAATGTACTTAATCAGTTGTCAATCCAATTGTTTTAGGTCTTGGTAGAAAATTTTTGAATAAACCTAATTTCATATAATAAAATACAAAAGAACAAGTGGGGATATGGATTATCAGCCCACCTAATGAATATTTGTGAAGACACGCTTAGAACTGTTGCACCAGAATAATAGAAATCTTTAAAATTCAATAACTTTGTTTTTCCGATTTTTTTATCTTATTTTCAGCATTTTGCTCTGTGAATTTAACTCTAGTCTATATATTGAGAAATATTTCCAGCCTCGGCCATCCCTTTAATCATTGCAGGTGAAATACTGTTTTGAGTTTTAAAAAGTGTTGTTGAACAACTTGAACTTAATTGAAGCATTAATTCTTGTGAAGCCTTTTTAGACATTTATCAGATAAATGTGACTGGGTTGACCTATAGTCTAGACAAACATAGTCTTTTATAATTTTTTGTATCTCTTTGTATACAGGCAGTTCTTCCAGATAATTATGACTATGTCATAACATCTTTCAGTCTCCAAGATGCTGGATTCACTGCTTTACTGGAAGCAAGTGCACCAGATGCCATGAAGTGGAAGCAAGACTTCGAAGAATCCTCGAAGTGTACTTGGAGGGTACAGAGAACCCATCCATGTCAAGGACAACGTATCCTTTTCAAGGTAATTATCGAGTCGTTTTATCCGTATCACATTATAGAAAAAAAGAAGTATATGTCGGAAAGTGGAATTTTCATTTAGTTACCCGAGAAGAATGTGCCTAATTTGCATAGTATTTTCGTACAGGTGTTTGGAATTTTCTTGATCGGCCGGATCACTAGATAGGGTTAGGATGATCGATGTATGTACGCTCGAAAAATATAATTCTAGTTATTTTCAAATCCTTGTTATGTAATTTACAGATTTTAAGGATTTGATTTCTCGTAATATTGAGTGAAACATTATATATATACTTCAATCCTTTTCATATTGGCCATTTCAAAGTTTAAGAAATCTTTAGCGGAATGATATTTTCTCGGTGGTTCCGCGACTCCACTGCTTGTTGGAATTTTACGTTAGGTAGATTATTGCACGTCCTGGTTCTGGTGCAGGTCGGACTGCAATCGAAGCAGGCTCGGGAAAGGGCTGATGTAAGTGTCGTTTATCTTATTCTTGCATAGAATTATAGCAAAGTGTAATTATTTATTAATTAATTGTTTCTGTACTATCATGGACAAAATTATGTGAAAAGAATGACTTGTTTTAAGATTGAATTTAGTCACTTTTACTTTCATGACTTTGGCAAAGCAAGTGTATCTCGGTCAAGTTCAAAGATAAGTTGTAACTTACGAAATATGAGGATATTTACTGGTTTACTTTTCATGCTAGACATTGTTGGAAGAATGAATATAAGTAATACTTGATATTTGAAAGGTCAGAAATGTGGGATTACTTGTTGAATTGAAGTGAAAGTTTTAGTTGATTACTTAAAAGATAACATAGAGGGCGTTCTATAGTAAACATTGTATTCCAAAATGGCGGCGCCCATAGTAAGGTATGCTTCTAGCTTGTCTCGTTATATTATATGTGATGATTCTGATTATGGTTCTGGACTAAGAAGTAAGATCTATGACTTTGCTTACTGAGCATACATCGATTGTTTGTCGACTTAAATTACTCTTTTAATTGCAGTATCAGATGAGTAAACTAATGTATTAGAGAATGGTTGTGTTGAGCTCAATAGACAGAAATATGCAGTTTGACTCCGTTCGATAACTTTGGAATTAATGAACATAGTTTCTACTATTTTGGTTATTCATGCTTGCAAAAGACAACACTAGATATTTGTGAGTTGATATCACTACCAATGATTATCCATACTGAAAATAGTAGAATTGTTTGAGAAATATGATATGTTTGAATATTAATTTAGGGAATTCTAAGCAATTTCATCATGATAACCTTGGAGTTATGATTATCTTCTGGTTACGATTGTTGCTTTCTTTTAATTATAGCGGGTCCGACTCATTTGATCCTCATCGAGTCTGAGTCTTGAGGGTTTGCATAATGTAGAAGCTGCTACTCCTTTGTGGTATCCTGGGGGATGTAGGTGGTGTGCAACCACCAGTAGCCTCTGACTTTGGGTAGGCATTAATTACATAGACTCTCTATTTTTGTGTACAAATGAATAATTTTAATAGAATATTGTGATTTATACAGATGTGATGTATTCTTATGCCATCTGCCTAAATCTGAGTAAAATGCTGATTACAACTACTAAATAGTCTTGAGATAGCTACAATGATATTTACAAGCTGTTTTTGAGGAATGCATGTATTTTATCATTACAGTAAATGATAGAGATGAATACACCCCACTTTCAATATGAATATTTTGCCATGTATTCGATATCTGCAGTCTATTATGTACATTGTGTGATGCAAGTGCTAATAACATGTATTTGAAATGGTGTTATTGATAATCTTATTTCATTTCTGTCATTGCAGGGTTGTTGTTTTTGTTACTCCTTTCATTACGTTGGTTTTGCTAAACCTCAATAAAGTCGAAGAAGCTCAGATCTGGTGTCCCGCAGCATCTGTAAAGTTTGCTCTTGTTACAGTCTTAATTGGCTAACCCAACCCACCCCCCGACATATGAAATCCTGTTCTGATACTGCAACAAAAAACAATGAAAATTTTGTTTTAAATTTGATTTCCTTTATTTTATTACAGGAAATAGAAATATCATACACCAAACAAGTTGGCTGGCAAAGGTTCCTTAAATAAATGTCCACAGTGCTGGCGATGATGAAATTGATGTTGAAATACAATGAATAATAAGAGTCTGAAATGTCTGTTTGGAACAAGTAGGCTTACAAGTGTCAAAACAGAAAAATCAAGGAATGATGTTATGTGATGATAAGACATATCTCACATATTAAAATAAATACATAATCAATACTTAATCAATACTTCTACAGGAAGTATACCAGCTCCAACTTTCATTAGAAAGTAGTACTCATTTGTCTTCCAGCTAAACTTCTGACCCACACACATTTTATGGGTTTCTTATTCACTACATTTCATGTTCTCCCTAAAAGGTCAACTCCCCAAATTCAGAGTAAAGTTATGACCTACAGATTGTTTTGGTCAAGCGTCCAAGGTTGACCAACACCCGTTCGGTTGTAAAAAGTCTAGACCAGACCAATATAAAAGGGGTTCACTTTTGAACCTAAATCAGATTGCAGATTACTTTACACATTGTTCCAGCATACAGATAGATTAGAGATTGGAGTTTAGAGAGTATAGTCACCATCAGACTTACTCATGTTCCTGTATTATTTGTTATCATCATCATCATCAAGTATATTATAAATGTATATATGAACTGTACGTTCTGCAGTGCTTGCCTCATTTAAGTCTGGTTGAAAGTTAAAGTGCAATCAATCCAACCCCAACACAATAATTTAACCAAAGAAAGTTTGAGAAAAATTGGACAAATAATGAGAAAGTTATGAGCATTTGAATATTGCAATCACTAATGCCATAGGGATACTCACATTTGCAATGTAACAAGGATGTATGATGTCATATGTGAACAACTTTCCCTATGATGGACTGTAAATAATGATATTTTTCCCTATAATAAATTTTCAATAACATCTAAACTATGCAAATTGTACAACTTGTTCCAATTTGATGAGGATCATGCCTTTATAGAGTTGTGCATGCATCAGCATTTTTTATGAGGCAGTAAAGTTCATTAAAACACTTTGAAATCAACCAGTTACCTTATTTGAGAATTGACCTCAAAGCATTTTGATTTGCAATTGTCTTTTTAAACAGCTCTCACATGTTACAGTTACTGTAGTTATATTTTGTTTGATAAATTAAAATTTAACCTATTTTTGAATCCCTGTTATTTTTATTTTAAATCATGTTTATCATTCATTTGCATATTTTTTTATCTATGTAATACATGTGCCTGTTGACTTGAAGTATTTTCTTTTCTTCGGTTTCAGTTCCAAATTATTTGGAGGAAGGTCGTCAGGAAATGTTTGAAGACATGAAACGAAGACTTCAAGGAAATCCTGAAGTGTTCGAGGGCCCTTTCAAGAAAATGTTGAAAAGCTATTCAAAGTTGAAAGGGAACTAGAATTTTAATTCGTCACGAGGACGAATTAGGTGATCTGTCTCTGATTCTCTTGATCATGAATATGATCACCATGTTAATTCAGATCAATATGATATCATGATGAAAACCAAAATATGTTGATAGCTCTTGCAATTCGGGAAATGAGGTGAAGCGGGGGTTGGTTATAATTATGATGAAATGGTAATAAACCAATCTCCACTTACCGACAGACAATCATCCAATATATAAAAAATGTTTCCATTATTGTATGATCCCAATATTTGACACAATATACGCAAAATCGCACAGATATTATTACAAACCTAATTTGGCTAGCACAAACGGTATCTTGGATTTTTCTCTAGGTGAAATGACAGAGAAAAGGGATAGTACGGACTTGAATATGAGATGACGTAGAAGACACAATGTATGAAGTTTGCTTCAGGTGAGATGATACCAGCCCACAGAAGTAGTAATTTGAAGACGTTCTCAAAACATGTGCCTCCTAGAGTAGAAAACTTTGATAAGTGTGTCAGAAAGGAAAGTTGCATGCAGTTTTGATGTAAAACAAAACAAAGAGATAGGGCAGAGAGGGAGAGAGAGAGGTAGAGAGAGAGCTAGTACCAAATCAGAGACTTTATATATAGTGAGTCACAGGTCAAAGGTGAGTGTGCTGTGTAAGATCAAATACTGACCACGTTGACATATATTGCCAAGGACTCTTTACACATAAGCAAATTAAGAGGATCTCTAATCCAATTTTGCAAGTGAAATTAAGGCATAACGCTGGCATCTGATCGGAAAATAAAGACAACTTAGCGATAGCTTAAAATCTCAGTTACATTATACTCAAAGCTCAGAGAAAACCGATCAATAGAAATGGAGATATGGCTCGCGAAATAGAGGAATGTAAAATCCAGTTTTGAGAAAAAGTCATTTCCCATAGAGATTGCACACAAAATGAGCGAAAATGACATGCCTCTATAACTTGCAGTTTTTCAGGATGATCAGTTCCTTTAAAAGTAAAAAAGGCATCAAATTAGAAAGAGTATGTCCTCAGCTACAACATATTGAAAACTGAGCGAAAATTGACCAATATTTACAGAGTTAAAGTCAAATTTGCATAATTATAATGACGTCATAAGTAGCAAAATGGGAATTTTGAGTTCCGACGCCATTTTGATGACGTCATGATATAATTTCGGGTCAAATGCGACATGAAATCACATCTCCCATCCATACTCTATTCGAATATGAAAAAAATGGGGGTCACCGTACTACTTTAAAAGCTATAATGAATTTTGTATAGGCATGTTTTTGCACATATATTGTCTATGTTTAGTGCGCGCGCGCGTGCTGTAAACTTTGATGGAGGCTAATTCCTTTATTACTTGTCGTAGAAGGTTGATCAAGGTATCAAATTGTTCAGAATTATATTATCGGTGCATTGATATAAAAAAAATGGCGATCCTATGTTTTATAGTGCCGTTACGCGCGAGAACGCGCGCGTAACCGTGCGCGCGCGCAAATTTTTGAAACGCTTTAAATGACCAGGGGTGGTATTCTTAGATCCATTTTATCTCAGATAAAATAAAATATTTTATCTCCGTTAAAATCAGTGAGATAAAATACCCTTAAAATCTCTCCGAATTGGTATTCTGAGAACCATTTTATCTTCATTTTATCTCTGTAAGACACACCTATTTTTTAATCAATATCCAATTAGAAACGCGCTTTCATAGCTCTCTCATATCACTCACCAATTAAATCCATTCCGCCAGGAGGTGTGGCAAAGGGGTGAGATTGAGTCAATTTATTGACTTCAAATACGACAATACTCTCATTTTTTTTCGAAGTCTATATCGCATCTTTTCAAGCATCATTTCAAAGACAATATTAGTCAAGAAAAGTCTTATGAAATACTCTCTGATTGTACAGGAACAACGTTAAGGTGTTATTCTCAATAAATATATAACTTTTCGTCATTTTCATGTCACCATTTGGGGTTAATTCACCTAGAAATACTGGTGAAATCAACGTCGCAGAGATAAAATAGCCTCTACCCTCTTTTAAGTTTATTTTATTTTTTTCTTCAAAGTAACATGGGCGCAAGCACATAATCTGCGTTGCATGGCCAGATACGCTATGGGTATGTGTACGCAGGCATTGTTCTGTTGCGTATCATCTGTAGATACGCAAGATAAAATTTATACCAAGATAAAATCTAAGATTTTATCTGAGGGATAAAATCTCAACTCAGAATGCCAATTTCATTTTAAGAGATAAAATAAAATATTTTAAAGATAAAATGACCTCAGAATACCACCCCTGATTCATACTCTGTTTTGGTCAAAAGTGATTTTGAGCATTTTTAAATTTTGACACGCGCGTACGCGCACGTCGTGACCTTTACATGACCTTTGATGACATGGGCAGTTGCCTCCTGACCTGAAGTTAATGTGATGTAAATATTGTTAATTTTTGATAATTGATAATGAAGATATGATTGATAATGTGATTTTACAAAATGGCGTCTAGATGACGTCATGATGACCTTTTGACCTTGAACTTGTTTCGTTCACATGACATGATAAGTCTTCATATCTGATGATATTTTGAAGATAATTGATGATGTAGATTTGGAGATTTTATGGTAACAAGAAAAGGGTGGAAAAATAAAAATTAAGAAATAAATAAATAAAAAAGAAAATTCTTACGAAATTAATAGTTGATCTGTCGATTGACAGATCACCTAATTAACCTCAGCCATGAGTATGTTTGGTCGGTATAATGGCATCAACTTTGCAAACTGCACATGTACATCATCAAAGACCAAGGCTACTGATCAGTCACCTCTCACCTCTGGGCCCAGCATTGGTGTTCAACCATTGTCAATCGCCAGGAGAAAAGTGAAGCTTGGAGGTATGTTGCACCCACAAATGTAATAACGCCCACAAATGTAATAATGCCCACAAATGTAATAACACTTTACCCACAAATGTAATAACGTCCACAAATGTAATAACACTTTACCCACAAATGTAATAATTTTTGATCGCCCACAAATGTAATAATGACTTTACCCACAAATGTAATAAATTTGAAGGGATTTTGGGCAAATCCGTTCTAAACTAAAATCCTACAGTAATGCGTTCATATAGCACAAAAGTGCAAAGTCTTTTTTTCAGACCGGGTTAATAAAACATCAAAATACAAGTCCAAAGTCTTTTTCCAGACCCGGTTGTTTCAAAAATTATAATATAAATCCAAAGTCTTTTTTCCAGACCCGGTTGTTTTAAAAAATATATTAAAAGTCCAAAGTCTTTTTTTCCAGACCCGGTTGATTAAAAAAATGTGATAAAAGTCCAAAGTCTTTTCCAGACCCGGTTGTTTCAAGAATTTTAATAAGTCCAAAGTCTTTTTCCAGACCCAGTTATTTCAAAATTTATAATATAAGTCCAAACTAAGATACGATAATGATATTCCTGTGGAAAAAATGGGAATCGAGCTTAGTCTTGTCTCCAGACCCAGTTAATTAAAACTGGTGGAATTAATGTCTTTGTTGTTGTTTCAACTTATACGGTGTATATTGTGAATATATGCACTAAGAGTAAATTGAGAATCAAGCGTAGTCTTTTCTCCAGACCCGGTTACCTGTTATTTAAACATTATGAATAACAGTTTAAAACAGTATAAAGACCCCATAATCTTATTAATGCTGGATATAGCGAAGTCTTTCAGCCCGACCAATTTTTTTCTTAAAAAAACCCCGCTAATATTAAGAATTATAAAAAAATCAAAGTCTAAGACCAAACAAACCTTCAACCTAAGAACCTGTTTTAAAAGAGGTTTAGAGTGTTGTCTTTATTCCAGACCTAAAACAGTTACGAAAAAAAATCTAACATAAGACCTTATATTCTTATTCTCGTGGAATAACACGAGTTTTAAAACGTACTCTTTCCTCCAGACCCGGCTATTAAAAAAAAGAAACTGAAAAACTTCAAATCTAAGACCAAATTTCCAAAGTTTCACCCAGTAAAAATATGTCTTTTTTTAAATACTACTACTACCCCTACAAAACATTGTAATAACGCGTGGGTAAAGCAGACATCCTTTCTCCAGACTTGGTTACTATTTGAAAAATAAAATAGTTTTTACAAATATTCTAAAACGAATACCCAATAATCTAATTACTGTGGAACAACGTGAAGACCGATTGTCGAAGATCGACTTTCCTCCAGACACAATTATTTCAGGAATAAAAAAAATCAATAAAACTCAACCCCCAACAACGAATCTAAGAACCAACAATCCTCCAAATTAAGACCATGCATGTAGAAAAGCACATGTTTAGAGCGTTGTCTTTATTCCAGACCCGGTGATTTAAACATGATTTAAACAATCCTAAAAACAAAAGACTCATATTCTTATTCTTGTGGAATATTATGCTTAGTCTTTCGTCTGGACCCGGTTATTTAAAAGATAAAGAAATATTGAAAAAAATGACAGCTGAGACCAATCTTCAAAATTAAACCCACTTAAAATGCTTGGGCTTAGAGTGTTGTCTTTACCCCTCACCGACGTATATTATAATTTTTGGAACGACCAGGTCTGAAAAAAGACTTTGGACTTGCATTATAATTTTCGAATTAACCGGGTCTGGAAAAAAGACTTTGGACGTATATTATAATTTTGAAACAACCGGGTCTGGTAAAAAGACTTTGGACGTATATTATAATTTTGAAAAACCGGGTCTGGAAAAAGACTTGGACTTGTACTGCAATATTTCATTAACCGGGTCTGGAAAAAAGACTTTGAACTTTTGTGCTATATGAACGCATTACTATAGGATATTAGTTTAGAACGAATTCGCCAAAAATCACTTCAAATTTATTACATATGTGGGTAAAGTCATTATCACATTTGTGGGTAAAGTGCATTATTACATTTGTGGGTAAAGTGTTATTACATTTGTGGGTAAAGTGTTATTACATTTGTGGGCGATCAAAAATTATTACATTTGTGGGTAAAGTGTTATTACATTTGTGGGCGTTATTACATTTGTGGGTAAAGTGTTATTACATTTGTGGGCGTTATTACATTTGTGGGCGATTATTACATTTGTGGGTGTAACAAGGTAGGAGAAGCTTAACAAGGGCCCGGCCGGCCAACCAAGCTAGCTGCGACTCAGGAACATGGTTATGCCAAAGGATCCCACTCTCAATGAGCGATTCCAAAGAGGACAAGAGTAGCTGCACCACACTCACTGAGCCATGCCACTACAATGTGCCAGTCTCTTGGAAAGACTCACAGTTCTAAGTGAATCTTAACAGTGCATATATGTCCAGGGGGACCAAGAAGAGTTTGATTCCTTAACTATAAAATCTGGGGTCTTCATTCAAAAGTTTTTGTCTCACCTGCATAGCAAAGTGAGACTATAGGCGCCGCTTTTCCGGCGGCGGCAGCTTCAACATCAAATCTTAACCTGAGGTTAAGTTTTTGAAATGACATCATAACTTAGAAAGTATAGGGACCTAGTTCATGAAACTTGGCCATTAGGTTTATCAATTATTACTGAACATCCTATTAGAGTTTCATGTCACATGACCAAGGTCAAAGTTCATTTAGGGTCAATGACCTTTGACCAAGTTGTGGGTATCTATTGAATTACCATCATTACTTTGAAAGTTTACGGATCTGATTCATATAATTTGGACATAAGAGTAATTAAGTATCACTGAACATCCTGTGCGAGTTTCAGGTCACATGACCAATGTTAAAGGTCAATAAAGTAAGTAACTTTGGCCATGTTGCGGGTATTTGTTGAAATGCCATCATTACTATTAGTCTAGCTCATTAAACTTGCACATAAAAGTATTCAAGTATCACTTAACATTCTGTGCGAGTTTCAGGTCACATGACCACAGTCAATAGTCATTTAAGGTCAATGAAGTTTGGCCATGTTAGAGTATTTGTTGAATTACCATCATAATTCCGAAAGTGTATACTTGATTACTCTTGTGTCCCAGTGTTATGAACTATACCAATACACTGTATTGGTCTAGTTCATAAAATTGGGACACAAGAGTAATCAAGTATCACTGAACAGCCTGTGCGAGTTTCAGGTCACACGACCAAGGGTAAAGGTCAATGAACTTTGGCCATGTTGGGGGTATTTGTCGAATTACCATCATAACTGTTGGTCTAGTTCATAAAACTTGGACGCGAGCACTCACTATAGGCCATATATGGGCAAAATCATACCTATTGAAAATTCACTGTAGCTCTTTGAATAGTCCGTTGACCCCCAATTTTTTTCATATATCGATTGTATGAGTTGTAGATTGGATTTCGTCTCACCATTGTCCCTCAATTACATGTATATTATGACGTCATCAAAATGGCGACAGAAGTCAAAATATCCATTTTGCTTGTTATGACGTCATGATAATTATGCAAATTTGGCTCTAACTCCGTGAATATTGGTCAATTTTCGCCCAATTTTTGATATGATGTAGCTTAAGTCTTACTCTTTCTGAATTAATGCCTTTATTTTTTATTTTAATGAACGGATCATCCTGGAAAATTTCAAATAATAAAGGAATGTACATCATTTTTGTCTCACCTGCTTAGCAGAGTGAGACTATAGGCGCCGCTTTTCCAACGGCGGCGTCAACATCAAATCTTAACCTAAGGTTAAGTTTTTGAAATGACATTATAACTCCGAAAGTTTATCGATCTGATTCATGAAACTTGGACAAACAAATCATCATGTATCACTGAACATCTCATGCGAGTTTCAGGTAACATGACCTAAGTCAAATCTCATTTAAAGTCATTGAACTTTGGCCATTTTGAATGTAATTATTAGATTGCAGTCATAACTTTCAAAGTTTATAGATATAAAATGTGTGGCGTCGCGCGAAAACCAGACTATTGGTGAGAGACAATAAATGCGCGAGGACGTCATTTAAATACGCGTGTCATCAAACTTTTGTCTGGCGCGCGTCGCGAGGAAAAACAAAACAAACAGACCGCGGGAAATAAAAAAAAATGTCAGGCGCATTTTTATTTTTCAGAACTGTGGATATCGGCTCGATATATTTGGTGGCGCGGGTTCGGATTTAATTCCCCTGGCTGAAATCCATGAAGGTAAGTTAAATTATGTTGCAGATTGAGTTGTTTTGTTAAGTTCATTGATCATCATGATAATTGCGATGCGAGGAACATGGCAACTAATACGTGAATGTGAATTTTGTGTTGCGCGTTTATGTGGATCGATCGAGAGAGAGCTTTTTAGGAACGACTTTAAACTTCAAATTACATGCGACTGCTGCAGCGATTCGCGGTATTTGTCCGGGCCTTTGACGGCCTTTTTAAGATCTAACTTATGTCTGCGTAAGCTATCAACTAGATCTAGATCTGCACCTACTTAGATAGGCCTTCGTTACATACTTGTAACCATTTAAGTTAAATCTATCACATGCAACCGTTTGCAAAAAATATTTTAAAAAATCAAAATTAGAGAAGGAGTAAAAAGCTATGATAATTTAAAGATATGGATTATTTCGGTGAAACAGTTCTATTATGTTTTTATGAATTTACTTGACAAACTGATGCAAATATGTCTCACTTTGTTATTTTGTATAATTCATTACATGAAATTATGTTTTTTCTATTCCCCCCCCCCCCCTCCAAGACTAAATATTAATGCAAAAGGATGACATACATGTATCATGACAAAATAAAATAAGTATGATTTCACGGTTTGACATATTAAAGAAAAGTTAAAGTGGGAATGTGACATCATCAGCCCATCTAACGAATATTTATTAAGACGTGCATATAACTGTTTTTATAATGCATCAAAAACCCATTTAGATCTAGTTGTTATCAGATTTTGATGAAATTTGCAGCATTCGCTTACATTTTGATGAGATAATTTTCAGCTCGGAGTACCCATTTGAATCGGTTAATTATGGACATTTTTCAAATCCCCTCTCCAAACAAATTCTTATTTGTCGGACTTCTGATTTTAAATTTGATTTTTTTCGGAGGAGGTGGGGTCCATGTCTATTTCGTACAATAAATTATGGATTTTCATTTGGTATGAGGTTCACCAAAACTGTGCAAATGATATCGAAATTATAACTAGACAACTGATTGTCACAATTTATAAGAAATTTATTCAAAAATAACAATATATTTTGGGGGCGGGGGGGGGGTATTTCTTATTTTTTACTACCATCCGGTCGAGCTACATTACATGAGGTTCGACAACTTTCTACACCAAATCATTCAATATTTAAAAAATAAAACGAAAGTGAATATTTTTGACAAAAATTATAGTTTTAATTTTTTGTTCAAGTTTTAATTTCTTAAGTAGTGTTTTTTTAAATAAACTTTAACACTGAAAATTTGTTAACTAATTGGCCTTGTTTTCTTTTGTTGTGTTAAACATGTTAAAGGCACGGGATCTACAGAGCAACTGTATAAGTGCAGTGAGGAAAAGACATCTGAGTATGCATACAGCTGACAGCAGCCCTTTAAGAAGTACTTTAAGACTCTGATATGGGATTCACCAATACCACAGCTTCAGGTAGCTTTCCATGCTTTATCCACATTCTTTATGGAAATAGTGTACCAGCCTGTCAGTTGTAACCGAGCACGAATTCAGTGAATTGCCGTTTTATAAGATTGTTTTAAAATTAATTTTACCACTATCAGTACGTGAAATCTAGAATCATGGAAAATATAAAAGATATAAAATGATAAAAACCATAAAAAATGAAAATAATATAGAATATGGATAAAGGCTCATGCAGAGAAAGCTGTTTGCAAGTGATATATCAAAAGTATGTGTAAAAATCTCACCTGCACGTGCACCCACACTCACACACTTCACCTGACCCTTATACACTCTCCCCTTTTTTTATTGATATTTTAAATAATTTTCATGATTATGTGACATCATTTTTTATATGAATTGTTTCTTACTAATGGTTTTCATGTAGCTTCCTTCCCCTGGCTGCTATTCTCTCAAGCATATTGCATATGATAGCTGGCCACTGCATTTTGTTTTATTTGTTATTGCTTACATGTCTATTTGTTATGTAAATTATCCCTCTATTATGTAATCGTCACAATTTGTCATTCTTTTATTTATTTTTGTACTTTATATACATTATGATTATTGTTATTATATCGAATTACCAATAAATGCAAAACTAAACATTTAAATATCATAAATTTTGGAGGGATTTTTTTTACCCAACAATAGTTTAATCTTATTATTTTTGGTAGAAAAATATGACATCACGGAGTACTTCCACCTTTATTAGAATTACAAGTAACATTTACACAAAGTCAAAGAGTGAAAAGTTAATGTATGTTAAATAGCATGTTGTTGATAAATGTCCATGAATCTGAGAAATGAGAGTGTAATGTGACTGTTTTATAACACATTAATATCGGTGAACTTTTCAATTGCATTCATCAAACATGCAGATTCGAGTCATCGGAACAAGGCATTTTTAAGACTGGAACATGAAGAAAGCGAACAATGCAGAGGAAGAAAATTATCCCTTTTGGTGAACCCTGCTGAAATACTCTCTCAGATACTCCCAGATAGGCTATCAACTGGATTTTCCAAATAGAGGGAATATGATATATGGAAAGATCTTATATGAGGACAAGACGCCTCGGCCTCCCCGGTAGGGGAGGAATGGAACAATAAATACATGTTTTTCTTTGAATGAACAAACTCTATGAATTTTTTCGATAAAAATACCTTAAACTTAATTACGTTTGCTGACCCATTAGAAGGATGTCATTGTAGAAAATTGAAATGTGGTAAGTTTGCTGCTGTATTAAGAAGTGTATGATAATGTTAAAGGCACACACTAAGGAGAGATTATCGTGTTTTATATCCTTTTTAGTGCAAATTTGGACAGTGGAGAGCGATGCACTTCCCTGAGTTTTGCTCATACTACTGCATAGAAGAGAGTAAATGTATGTAGTCTCTTCAATATCAAGAATTAAACTCTGATATTATTTTTTCATTTAAGCATAAGATGTTTACAACGCATATCATTACGCTCGTGTACAGAGTGTAGCAGAGAAAAGAAGATTATGTATTTGTGATTATTTGTTAGTTATAATACCTGTCGTTTTAATATGTGGAGCCAAGTTTTTAGGCACATTTTTTTTTTCTTCTTTTTAAACGAAGTGACAAAAACATAATCCTTCAGTGATCCAGATAATTTGGCACTAATTTGTGAAATATATTTCCATGACTACCCCATCCCTAAAAAGAAACCAAATGTGGCCCATTTCATGAAATGTTGATATCCCTTGCTCGAATGAAAACTACTATGAAAACAGTGAAACTTCTGCTTCCTGATTCGCTTGTTCAATGAAAGTTGATACTTCATCAAGAATTGCTGTCAAATTAAATCTTTATGAAATGTAGCTCGCATCAGCTTTTCACTGTTGTTTATTGCCACCGAAAAACTTGGTTTTGCACAATTGAATTTTGTTTGTGTTTATTTTCCAAAGCTTACGCATGATATTTTTTAGATTTTACTTTGCGAGAAAGTGAAGTATGGGCAAACAGCAAGGTGGTGTCTTTTTTTAGGGGGGGGGTATGGACAGGGACAAATCTAGGATGGAGGTGGGCAGGGGCATTGGCCCCTGTTTTTTTCCCCAGAACGCATGTATAAACATGTACCATTTGATTGTGATTTTTTTTTGCATGGACAGCCCCCTCCCATTTTCGAAAAATTTTCTGCGGCGCCTGTGGGGGTGGGCACCCCCCCCCAAAAAAAAATGGTAAGCTGCCCCCCTCCCCAAAAAGATAAATAATACAATCCCATCTGCCCCTGGTCGTTGAATCTGGTGATCTCCTCCCATGTTAAAACTACGCGCTATGACGAACTATATATAGTATGACAAATAGTATCCATAAGGGTTTTTTTGTATTTGATTTTGATTTGATTTATTGTTTTCTTCTGCATCCATAACATTTGTATAATACATTTTTCATAACATAATAAACATAATATGTTAGCATTTTTGGCATAAATTGTAAATAAAGATTACTAAATTTAATTCCAGACAAAAATGATTAACTATATGATGTTCACAATTTGCAGGAGAAGGATTGTCATCATAAGCAGATTGCTTGAAAAAAATGACAATCCCAAACTTATACTAATTGAATTAATACATTTTTAACATTGATAAAGCAGAATGGGCATATTCTTTCAAATAGCTGAGGGTGATGGTGATATGATGATGATGTTGATGATGATGATGATGAAGGCCATGGAGATGATGATGGTCAAGATGAAGATATTGGTAATGACTAAAACGAAGGAGGAATAAATTCACGATAAAAAGGATACGACACAGAAATTTTACTTCAAGTATTCTGATAATAACATAGATTTAACGTTTGCCTTAAATGAGTGAAGAGACGAACATTGTTTAACAGGCTCTGGTAGAGAGTTCCATAAATCTGGACCATGGTGTCTTATGGATCTCTGCGCAATAAGCAATTTGGGGTTAATTAAATGGAAATTTGAAGAGTTACGGGTAGGGTATGAATGAATAGATGTATTCAGAGTATAAAAATTGTGGAATGAAGGTGGGAGCATGTTATTTACGTACTTAAACATAAGTAGTAAGCTTTGAAGAGTATTTATGTCAAATACTGTTAGAGTCTTTAGTTTATGGAATAATGGATTTGTGTGTGATAAATATTGGGAATCAGTACAGATTCGAATTGCTTTTTTCTGTAATAAGTATATTGTATTAATTTTAGTTTTTGCACATGTTGCCCAAACTATGTTGCAATACGATATATAAGGCAATATTAATGAATTGTATAGTATGACAAGAGTTGTATGTGGAATTATATTCTTCATTTTGTAAAGTATACCAACGTTTCTAGAAATACTAGTAGTTATACAACGTACATGTTCATTCCAATTTAAATTTTCATCTATTGTGACACCTAAAAACTTTGTTTCTCTTTTCCTTTTGAGAGGAATATTGTCTATGTTTATATTATAAGGAAATTCGTTACCATGTAAGTGTGTATGCTTGAAATATATAAAGTTTGTTTTGTCTATATTGAGTGAAAGCTTATTACACTTAAACCACAAAGATAGTTTTGGTAACTCACGGTTAATTATATCTACTAAAGTTTCTAAGCTATTATGTGAACAAAAAATGTTGGTGTCATCTGCAAATAATACATATGATAATAAAGGTGTTACAGAAGTCAAATCATTAATATATATTAAAAAGAGCAAGGGGCCTAGGATTGATCCTTGTGGAACTCCGCATTGTATTAACTGAAAATCAGAAGAAATATTATTGTGAATTACATATTGTTTTCTATTGGACAAATAACTCTTAAACCAAGATAGTGTAATTCCGCGAATTCCATAATTTTCAAGTTTTTTAAGTAATATCTGGTGGTCAAGAGTGTCAAAGGCTTTGCTTAAGTCCATGAATACACCTATTATATGTTCTTTATTTGCCATTGCATTTGTAATTTTATCATATATTTGTATTAACGCCTGATCAGTCGAATGTCCTTTCCTGAATCCATATTGGTTAGAATTTAGAAAATGAAAAGTATCTAGAAACTTATAAAGTCTATTGTAGATAATCTTCTCTAATATTTTGGAAATGCTGGGAAGAATAGAAATAGGCCTGTAATTTGTTATTTCATGCGGATTGTCTTTTTTTAAAACAGGATTTACCTTTGCAATTTTTAGGAAATCAGGACATATTCCAGTGCTAATTGAGAGATTGAAAATATGACACAAAGGAGAGGCAATATAGTGTATGATCTGCTTAAGAAGGGAAGTACTAATTCTATCAATTCCCTGTGATTTGCTTGATTTTAGATTTTTTGTTATTTCAATTAATTCCTGAACATTTGTTGGGTTAAAGAATAAAGAAGAGTTAATGGGTGTAGGAAGAAATTTTCCAAAATTTTCATCAGTTCTGTCAAGTTTGTTTGCCAAGGAGGGTCCTAAGTTAACAAAAAAAGAATTAAAGGTATCAGCTACATCTTCTGAATTTATTGCAAGATTATGAGCTGTGAAATTATCTTTGCATGTAATGTGAGTGTGTGGGTGTGGGTTCTAGTGTGGTTGTGGTTGAATATGAAGAATTATTTGTTTTATTGTATTCGCCTAGCTGTGTATGTATGAAATTATGTCTGCACTACAAAAAATCACCTCGCCTATGCCAGGTATGTTGGGCGTAACAAAAGAACCAACATTTCCCTATATCATGAAAAGATGAATAACAAGCCCGACTACCATTTATACCCATATAGTCAGGCAGGGGGGGGTACCCCTGATTCAATTGGCCATATCTCTGATTTAAACATGAATTAGACTCTAATATTTTGTATACACATTGTACATGTGCCCAGGTACCAGAAAACATAAAAAACCCAAAATCCAAAATTTCACCTATAATACCCATTTTCCCAGGATGGCTCACAAATATAAAGATGTAAAATGTGGATATAGGGGTAATCAAGTATCACTGACAAGTTTTAGATCACATGATCAAGGTCAAATGTCAATGAACGTAGTATTGTATCATATGAATGGTGTTTTTTGTGAATAATTATTTTTATAGTAGTTTTCAAAGTCAGCACTGCTGCTATATTGAATAGCGTGATGCAGGTGAGACAGCCAGAGGCATTCCACTTGTTTTTTTTTGGGGGGGGGGTGGAGGGGGGAGCACACCGAGCCCCCAACCGTCAGTATGTCACTGTCCAAAGGTACCATAACCTTTGTAGCACAATGAAAGGATTTGAAAAAAAGAAACACTCTCTCCCATACTTCGGTAAAAAAATTGTTCTTACCTAAAGAAGGAAATGAATTTTGACCATATAATTCGAAAATTATGGCAAAGATAATGAAAATGTTGAGAGGAAATCTGCTGATTAGCAAGAAGTCCGACCATCATATTTATCATTTCATGCCATTTTGGCGCAAGCCTCCTTTTTAGCTCGAGACAAAAACATTCCACTCAAGCATGAACGAAACTAAATCATTTTAATGACAATTGAAGTATAAGACTTCAGAATTGACACCAAACCTATTGACACCAAAATATAGACATAATTTGACTTTTCAAATCTGTCCCGTTTTTTTTTATACGCACTGTACAGTCAGTCGGCAAGCCCATGTGTTAATGAGCAAATTACCAAGATTTATCCAAGTCCTCTCATGGCTGAATTCATGTCCCTGCAAAATATCGTGAATTGTGAGATTTTTTTCTCAAATATTTTACCACTTTCTCTTGAGTAATATTATTTTTGTACAATGGGCAAGAGTAAATAATACTCTTTTATATTGGTCATTTCTTTTGAATGAAATATGTTGATAAATAAGTGAATTTTTACCTGAAAAGATGCATTAAACAAAATTTTCTTCCTCTGTTTTCACTTGCAAATTGTGCAACATTTTGCATTTTAGGCACCAACATTATTCATATCATCAGAAAGCTCAAACTCTATACTTTCTTACAGTGTCACTCTTGATATGTGGCATCTTTTAGATGGGTCAGCAGCCAGATTTTTCCATCAAGATGCAAAAAGAGATTTCTAAAAATTTCCAAGTAACATAAAATCCAGAGTTCTGATTGGCTGAATAATGTTTTCAGAACAACAGTCGCGGCTAATTTGAAGAGATTACCACATGGTGAGTGTGACCTTGCAGAGGATCAGTGTGGGGAACATTGGAAATTGCATGGGTGTGTGGTTTCTATGACCAATCAGAGCGCAGGATTCTTGTTTTTGAGCTGCTAAATTTTCTTGACCTATGAAAAGGTGGCTGCTGACCCATCTAAAATACATCTTATAAAAATCATATGATATTAAAGCTTAGATCTTCAGCTTTATCATGATCCTAAAAATCATTTGTGCTTAAACAGAAATTAAGTGTGAAAACAACATTTGTTGCATGAAAAAATTATTTTGTTTCATGTTTTATATCAAAAGTTGTCCCTATATTGCAACATCCTTTTAAAAATCCAAACACATGACCTGAAAGAATAATTCTTCTTTACAAAGATACCAAAAAATTTGGTCAATATTTAGAGCAGCAATGGCCGAATAAAAAGAGGTGTTTTGGTTCGCACCAAGCTCATTAACTATGCAAAAACCCTCTAGTCATGAATATCACTTGGATAAAAGAAGCTACTTTTTTTAGGCCTTGCCGACTGACTGTGTAGGGGTAATCAAGCATCACTGACCAATCTTAGGTTGCATGATTAAGGTCAAATGTCATTGTCAATGAACATAGTATTGTATCATTTTATGAATTGTTTTTTGTGAATGATTATGGTATAGTCGGTTTCAAAGTGATATAAAAAACAAAGGGATAGGGTTACGTTCTCATTTGTATGAAGTTGAACATATATCCAAAACCATCTAAAGTCATCCTGTTACTACATTATTGTCTAAAGGTTATTGTTGATATTACGTAAAAAGTTTCCCAAAACCATTTGAGTTCGTAACAGAGCTGATATCAGATATCTTTCTGAATGCATTTCAAATAAAGAGGAAACAACGTCTTTTAATCCACTGCATTCCAATGTGATTTTGTATTGAAAATGAACATATGAAAGATATTGTCTAGTGATGTTGAGCAAAGTGCTCAAAGAATGTGTGAGGGCAACTGGTTAGTTTTTATAGTATTTTCCTAATAGACCTTCTGGTATTGACTTGTTTTGAGGTTTTCCCAACCTGAAATATTTATCAAATCACAGAGTATATATACATTTGCAGCAATGCTTGGTAGTACGCACCTGTTGGACAAAGTTCAGTAGTAGCTGTGATAAAAGACTGAGATAGATGAATAGAGAGGGGAAATGGGAGAGGAGTGAGAAAGAATTAAAGGGTTTGATGAAGTACAAGGAAATTGATTTTGAACAAAATTATGTACATTGTGAAGAAAAATTTCATATGTTGAAAAAGAAAGTCTATCCAAGCAGAAAAACCAGATGAATAAAACAATAAAACATTTGAGGAAAATTGCACAACTAAAAGAAAGTTATGAAATTTTAATCATGAAGAACTAGAAAAATCACAAGACAAATTTCTGAATGAATGTACCACTAACCATTTATTTTGCATTCATACTGTAAAAATTAATCATTTGACCAATCACATAATTTATTCAGAACTTCAAGTTAACATTTTCATATTGTTATGTACATAGGCCTTAAAATATCTATGAACTCAAAATATTGAGCTTGTCTATACTTATACCTTTAATCACTCAATTATAAATATTGAATCATTAATTAATATAAAGTCTGTAATAATGGAAACATGACAAAAACATATCTATCATCGAGATATCCTGGTAAACGTTTTGAGGAAATCAAAATTTCGAAACAGTAAAATTTCATAGTATTGATATACTAGCAGATAAAATAATGGTTAGTAGTGCACGTATGATGTCACAAAGTTTGTAATTGCCCAGTGATTTTCATTTCATTAAAATTTCATAACTTTTGTATTACTCCTCCGATTTCCCTCAAACTTTTTAGTTCAGTCAATCCGATTTTTCTTGTCCTGTAGAGGGGTTGAGACAGGGCCGCGGAAGCGGTGGGGGGATCACCCCCCCCCCCACACACACACACACACACACACATCTTATCTGCCCCATAATAATAATAATTTAAAATCTTATTTATATAGCCATGATAGCGCATATAACTGCAGAAGCAGTCCCTGTATATGTGCTTTATAAATAGCTAGATACTGCAAACGTATCAAGAAGGTATGCATATCAAAACCGTAAAAACAGAGAAAATTCAACTACAAAATGAGCCTATTCAACAACAAAATGCAGGTCTTTTGAGTTGGTAAATCGCAAGAGAGCAATGCAGAGGCCACTGTTGCCCAGATATAGAAATAGTCTGGTAGGGAGATAGGGTTCCCATGCACCCGAATGATATATTTTTAAAACCTACATTTTTGTAATCCGTAAGATGTTTAGTGAATGAATTTTGATGTTCCCAAAACGAAATATTGTCCCATGGGGTTCAAATTCAAGATGGCGTCCAAAATGGCCGCCATATTCATGGGATTTGGATTTTCGTACATAGATTCCGACACAAACATCCATTTGCCACAAAATTAGTGTCACATGAAAGATAGATAAATTTTCTACAAGTTGATACTATTCATGAGTGATGAAAATGTAATTTGGCTGAGATTTTAATAAGAAAAATGCAATTTTGAGATTTTTTCCAAAAAATTGAAAATTTGTGAAATACATAATTTACCATAAATCTGAAGAAAATAGCGGAATCGCCTCGAAATTTTCTAGAAAACTTTCTAATATACAAATATTAAGTGGACGAAATTCCAAATTGATATCATCTTTAGTCACAAACTTATAATGTCTCAAACTTGAAAATTCAATTTTCAGAAATTTTGCTTTTTACTGCATATCGGAGACTTGGATGTACTAATTGTATATTGTCACATTTTTAACCCAGAAAACGGAAGTAGGCCTTAATAAGATGCGAAATTATCTATTATTTGTTAGTAGAATTTACTACAAACCCTTTTTCTTTGATTTAAGTCGGTTGATATAGTTTTTGAAAGAATTAAGACTTTTTGCCAAAATTTGTATGTTTTTGGTAAAAAAAATGCACATGCACTGTTATTGATCAGATTCATTACGAATACCAGTAATAAACACACAATCTCACATTCGATATGAAAGAGGATGTATCAACGAGAATATTGGCAGGCTTTATGCCACCATAAGTATCTTCATTTGCTTCAGAAGGAAAATATGCTGAATATATAAAGAAATATTGTGCTAAAGTGAGGCCAAAAAGCAACCTCAGTGTGGCAGTCACACCCATGAAAACGATTGCAAAGTGATGAATGGTATGTCATTCAAATAATACAATAGCTTGGATCAGCCTCTCGCATCGATTGTGTTGGTATGACTAACACACCGTAATGTACAGTATGTAATGTGCATGGTAGTAGAAATGTATCTGATTAAGATGGATGTAAAGGCAAAAAAGGGTGTGTCTGTTGCATCATTAAGAAATTTATCTAATGAAGTCTCTTGGAAACTGTTATAGGATACATTAGCACTGCAGGTAATAGAGATGAAGTTCTGACACATCAATACACAACTCAAAAGAACATGTCAAAGCTACCCCACCTTATCTGTATTTTTAATCTATGGCCTGTATTCCAAAATCAGGTTTATTTTCCAACAAGTTCTAACTCTTTTCTAAATTTATGAAGAGCGAAAATTTGAAAATTTTGTTTATTGTATATCTCTTATGTTTACAACTCTGTTCCTTTTGCTTTCATAATGAAGGAAAAAAACCCTCAATGATCATTCTCAGACAACTATGAACTATTTGGGGGTCAATATCAATTAAATTGGCTCTCCAACATGTCCAAAGTGAAAGTCATTTTGGGTAATTCTGTCGTCAATCCCAAAATGATCATAGTCGAAAACCATAACATAGTTTAGGTGACCGAAGATCTGACATGGTATCTGATGATTTAACAAAACAAAAGAAATCACGTTTAAAATCAAAACTTACGGTTGAAAGAACTAACCAATAAGCGAAATGGACACAGCACATGATACTATCACAGATCATGATCATTATCAGTCAAAAGGCAGTCTATCCAACTTTACATAATTTGATACACACCAATGGGCCACACACAGTTGTAAATTCAGAAGGTACACTGTCCACATAATCGGTCAACTTAAGCTTTACCTAAGAGTTGACTCAAGTGCAAGTACTAACACAATCATAGTGCGTACGCCAAGGAAATATAAAGTTCAAAGTGGGAATCATTTATAGTGAAACATACACCAGTAAACTTGAAGCTTATGGTGAGATTCCAGTTAAATGTAAAGGTACACTTGACATAAAATGTTACAGTCCAAAATGGTCAACACAGACATTCTATGTACCAGATGTCAAGGTTTCAGCTATCCTTGGGTTGTTAGGTTTGCATTGACCTTGTAATTATCACAATTCACTCAATGTACAATTATGACACACCTACACCTAACCCTAAACCTTAACAAACACCTATCAAAAGTGAGGATCTCGAACAAGCATTTCCAGAGCACTTCGATGCTATAGATAGTTTCAAAGGAAAAGCGATGCTACATGTCAAGGACATCCGATCGCTAAACCTATCATAGACGCACCACAAGTGCAGCACAGTATGAAGGACAAGATCAAGATCAACGTGGAGGGACACGACAAGAATCTGTACTTGTTCATGGAGACAGCAAAGCAAGAAGGCTTAGTGTTCAACAGCTCCAAGTGCACAATCAAGAAAGACGCTTTCAACTTCTTTGGCTCACAGTGCACTAAATCAGATATCTACCCAGACCCTCGCAAGGTAGAAGCCAACATATTACCCAAGGACAAAGAGGATGTTCAGAAATACCTAATATTGTTCAAATACCTAGCAGCATTTATTTAAATTTGTGGGAAAAGTCGGCACCACTTCGATAACTTTTTGACAAGGAAGTACCGTTCATCTGGGCGATGATCATGAAATTCCTTGTAATTCCAGCCTGAAATGTTCAGCATCATCAGGTGAATGCCTACAGTTCTATGACCCAGAAAGAGAGGGAGAGAACTGTGGAGATAGATGCATCAAATAAAGATTTAGGAGCATGCCAGCTTCGAGAAGGTAACCTGCTGCGTTTGCATCCAAAGTCTTTTCACTGCACGATCCAGCTACTCAAACACAGAGGGAAATCTTATTCCTAATGTTTGGTATCAAACGCTTTTATAATACCTGTTCGGGAAGGAATTCACAGTCATAATCAATCACAGACCACTGGAAATTATATGGGGAAAAAGCTATTACAAGTGCACCGCCACATCTACAGGGATGGCTTATCAAAGTCCAAAGAAACAGGTGTCAAGTCAATTACCAACCTGGAAACGACATGTTTCTTTCCGATACGTTGAGTCGACTTCCTAATCCAAGGAAGCATGCGATGTACCGTTAGGTGTCAGAGTTAAATCCATCTGCTAAAATAAAGATTCGCATATGCGATCGACTTTTTACTCTTCGGACAACTCAAGAGGACCTAACATAATAGGACATGACTAATGATCCAATTCCCAGATCATTATGGCAGATAGTTACTCAGAATTGGCCTGAAACAATCCAAGAGTTATCGAAATCCCTTAGGCAGTATTGGTCGTAAAGAGATAACATCGGATTATCACATGGAGTACTCTTCACGGGAAGTCAAGTCATCGTACCGAAGTCACTGAGGAATGATATCCTTGGACAGCTTCACCTAGGACACATGGGAATCGAAAGTACCAGACGAATTGCTCGTGAGACAGTGTTCTTGTCAAACATCAACAAGGACATTGACTTGTTGATAAAGCAGTGTGAAACATGCCAGAAACATCAAGCAAGGCAGCAGAAGAAAAGAAGTGGAATATCAAGCACATTACTTCTTCTCCACACTATCCAAGATCAAACGGATTAGCTCAGAGGATGGTTCGTACAGTCAAGAATCTGTTGACAAAATGTTCTCAGACTGGCCAAGACAGTCAACTAGCAATGATGAACCTGAGAGCAACACCAGTCGAAAGTAACTTGAGATCACCAGCAGAAATGTTATTTGGTAGACCCATCAGAACCATCAGAAGTCAGTATTTCTTGAGAGATTCTACTACACTGATTTTCTCATGAATACTCAAGACAAGGTGAAGGAAGTCCTCTGCATGTAGGACAGCCAGTGAGAGTTATACATCCAAGGTAACAAACTAGGATACTAGCTAAAGCATCCAAGGTCTGTGAGGAACCCAGGTCTTAGTATCAAAGTATCAAAGCCAAAACGGGGGAATCTTGCGATGGAACAGATCACACGTGAGAGAAATTCCACCCACCATCCCTACTCCAAAGCAGGGCTCGAATTAGCGGTTGCCCGGGTGACGTTGGCAACCAAAACTGCCATCATGGTTGCCCGGATGGCAACCAGGAAAATCCTGTGTTTCTTTTTCTAAAAGAGAATCAAATACTCCAGAATTTTGCAGCAAGCAAAATTGCTTTTCCAGTCCAAAGTTTACAACTTCTGGATCAGGAATATATCTTTCAAGATCACATTGGCACAAAGTTTTAGCTCAAAAATATCGCCCAAATCTAGCACATGAGCCTGCCAGTGACTTCTAAGATTGGCTGCCTGTCTGTCAAAGTTTGGCTAAGTCCTCCCTTAGAACCATTAAGCTTACATTTTGACATGTTATAAGTTAATAGTTGCAAATTGTAAAATGCAATTTACAGGAGGCCTTTTCCGTGGTACTGATTCGTCACCACATTTTCTACTTTTGAAAATATTAAATAGATTAATAACACAACCATACACATCTCAATGTACCAAAAGGACCCTCCCCTTCTTTACATTGGTCAAAAGAAAGGTTTTTGTCATTTTTGGCACTTTGAATTGTTTAATCTAAATCGTAAAGAATAAAGATAACCGACTCAACTAATTTCCCATACTCAGAATACCCTCAAAACGTTTGTAATTTGTTTTCCTATGATGTCGCATTGATGGCCGTTGAAGTGGCGGCCAAGGGACAATATTCAAGTTTTCAGAACATCAAAATAAATTCATTTAGTATTCGACTCCAAGATTGAAAAGGTGTAGGTTAGAAAAACTTATCAAAATGGGAAAAAGGGTGGTAAAGATAATGACAATATAGTACTTAGTATTTAAGTCTGTAAAATGCAGTAAAAAAACAACTAAATTTCTTAATAATTGTTTATGAGGAAAGTTTTCTAGAAAGTTTCAAGGCAATTCCTTTATTTTCCTTAGATATATGGTAAATCAAGTATTTTGCAAATTTTCATTTTTTGGGAAACATTTTTAAAAATGCTCTTTTCTTATTAAGATCTCAGCCGAATGACCTTTTCATCACCTATGAATAATATCAACTTGTAGAAAAATTTATTCATCTTTTTATGACACTAATTTCGTGCTCGAAGAAACCTGATTTAGGAATACAGGCCATAGATTCAAATACAGATAAAGTGGGGGTAGCTTTGACATATTCCTTTGAGTTGTGTATTGATGTGTCAGAACTTCATCTCTATTACCTGCAGTGCAAGTGAATCCTATAACAGTTTCCAAGAGACTTCATTAGATAAATTTCTTAATGATGCAATAGAAACACCTTTTTGCCTTTTCAACCTTCTAAATCAGATACATTTCTATCCCATCCACATTACATACTGTACATTACGGTGTGTTAGTCATACCAACACAATCAATGCGAGAGGCTGATCCAAGCTATTGTATTATTTGAATGACATACCATTCATCACTTTGCAATCGTTTTCATGGGTGTGACTGCCACACTGAGGTTGCTTTTTGGCCTCACTTTAGCGTAAAATTGCTTAATACATTCAGCATATTTTCCTTCTAGAGAATGAAGATACTTATGGTGGCATGAAGCCTGCCAATATTCTCGTTGGTACATCCTCTTTCATATCGAATGTTGAGATTGTGTGTTTATTACTGGTATTCGTAATAAATCTGATCAATAACAGTGCATGTGCATTTTTTTTTACCTTAATTCTTTCAAAAACTATATCAACCGACTTTAAATCGAAGATTAAAAAGATTGTAGCAAATTCTACCAACAAAAATAATAAATAATTTCGCATTTTATTAAGGCCTATTTCCATTTTCTGTGTTGAAAATGTGGCAGTATACATTAGCATATCCAAGTCTCCGATATGAAGTAAAAAAGCAAATTTCTGAAAATTGAATTTTCAAGTTTGAGACATTATAAGTTTGTGACTAGAAATGATATCAATTTGGAATTTCGTCCCCTTAATAGCTGTATATTAGGAAAGTTTTCTAAAAAAATTTCAAGGCGATTCCGTAATTTTCTTTAGATTTATTGTAAATTATGTATTTCACAAATTTTAAATTTTTTGAAAAAAATCTCAAAATTACACTTTTCTTATCAAAATCTCAGCCAAATTAAATTTTCATCACCCATGAATGGTATCAACTTGTAGAAAATTTATTTATCTTTCATATGACACTAATTCCGTGGCAAATGGATGTTTGTGTAAGAATCTATGAACGAGAAACCAAATCCCATTATATGGCGGCCATTTGGACGCCATCTTGGATTTGAACCCCATGGGACAATATTCCGTTTTGGGAACATCAAAATTCATTCAGTAGACGTCTTAAGGATTACAAAAATGTAGGTTTAAAAAATATATCATTCGGGTGCATGGGAAGCCTCTCTCTCTTCCCTACTAAAAGGAGAATGCTGGAGAGGGGGATGAGTGCTGCAATTTTCAGACGAAGAAAAGAGATAGTCTGCAGCTACAAACCATATTTCTTTGTTCATGCATCTGAATATCTGCAGGTAACATAATTACGAACAAAATGTTCATAAAATCTTTTTTTACATATGTAGAAATTAATATTTAATTCAAGCAAATTAGATCCCAACAAACTAAACGCTTTTCAAAAGATTATCTTATTCATATGTTGAAATAAGGTTTGTTTTTTAAGGCTAAGTTTTTGTTTTGAAGATGTTCACGACGTATTGCGTGGTCAACGAGTTAGACTCTTGCGCGAGCCGTTTCTGTGGAGTTTTTTAATGTTTTGGCGGAGCAGTGGTGTAAAAAAAATACGCTGCCCGTAGAATCGTTGAGTGTGGTCTTGGTTTCCCCTACGTATTGTACCCTACAAACTCTGCAAGTGATGTACATCATGAGCGGTGCTGTTTTTGTCGCCCTCTATATGCGTCACGTAACTAGGTTGCATTAACAATGGATCAAACATGGCATGACAACAAATGTGAGTCACCTGTCTTCTACTTTTATTTGTTCATCGCATTCCTGCGATGTTTTTCAAATATAAGTTTATTTTTTTTTTTACCAAACGTTGCCAACCGTTACCCATGTACAGAAGTGTTAACCTCAGATTCTAAATATAACTAGCAGTTTGGTGCATTTGTATAGTTGCCTTTTCATTTGGTGCGTGGGACCCTATACATGCCCTCTATATAACGTCACGTTACTAGGTTGCATTAACAATGGATCAAACATGGCAATGACAACAAATGTGAGTCACCTGTCTTCTACTTTTATTTCTTCATCGCATTTCTTGCGATGTTTTTCAAATATAAGTTTAATTTTTTTATACAAACGTTGCCAACCGATATTTTTACCCATGTACAGAAGTGTTAACCTCAGATTCTAAATATAACTAGCAGTTTGGTGCATTTGTATAGTTGCCTTTTCATTTGGTGCGTGGGACCCTATACACGCCCACGCCCACTATTTCAATGAACAAGGTTATGATATAACCTTGTTCTCAGTTATATCTCCATGTGTGGGCAAAATAAGGGTGGCAATGTTTGGCTTAATTTTCTCTTTTTCTTTGGGGCAATACTTAATTTTTTTTACACTGACCATTTCCATTAGACTGTTATTCATACAGCTTGGCTTTTATTTAAATTTGATTCTTTATATCATTTTTTTCTTAATTAAAAGTAGAGATAAAAAATGATATTTTCTTGCCATATTACTTTCCACCAATAGAGGGCGTACACAAACATGCCCATAATTCAAGTTTTTGAGCGCTCTGGTGAATGCAAAAATGATTCCCAAGTTACTTATGATGAATGAATTAAAACTGTATGGAAATTAGTAATTTTGGTCACAAAAGTGATATTTTAATTATTTTTTAAAGTGTGTGCTCAATACAGCATTGGCATACCATAGTCCTACCTGTAGATTCTCCACAGGCCAGATGGTAGCAGTGAACAAGTGCCCACGCCAGGCGTTAGGGGAGTAAAGGTAAGATAGTACTATGATTTTTACTGACTCCCAAACGCCTCCAGGCTAGGAAGACAGTCAGTCGGCAAGCCCCTGTGTTAATGAGCAAATGAGCAAGATTTATCCAAGTCCTCTCGTGGCTGAATTCATGTCCCTGCAAAATCTCATTAATTGTGAGACTTTCTTTCTCAAAGAATTTAACTACGGGTACTTTCTCCTTGAGTAAATCGGTTATTTTCGTACCATTGGGAAGAGTAAAAGTAAATGTTACTCTTTCATATCGGTTATTCTTTTGAATTAAATATTTTGATAAATAAGTGATTTTTTTACTAGAAAAGATGCATCAAACAGAATTTTCTTCCTCTGTTTTCACTTGCAAATTGTGCAACATTTTGTGTTTTAGGCACCAACATTATTTATATCATCAGAAAGCTCAAACTCTATACTTTCTTACAATGTCACTCTTGATATGTGGCATCTTTTAGATGGGTCAGCAGCCAGCTTTTTCCATCAAGATGCAAGACGAGATTTCTAAAATTTCTGAGTAACATAAAATCCAGAGCTCTGATTGGCTGAATAATGTTTTCACAACAACAGGCGCAGGTTATTTGAAGCGATTACCACATGGTGAGTGTGACCTGCAGAGGCCAGTGTGGGGAACATAGGAATTTGCGTGGGTGTGTGGTCTCTGTGACCAATTAGAGTGCAGTATTCTTGTTTTTGAGCTGCTAAATGTACTTGGCCTATGAAAAGCTGGCTGCTGACCCATCTAAGATACATCTTCTTATACAAATTATATCATATTAAAGCGTAGATCTTCAGCTTTATTATGATGTAAAAATCATTTGTGCTCAAACAGAAATCATGTGTGAAAACAACAACATTTGTTGCATAAAAAATCATTTTTTTTTCATGTTTTATATCAAAAGTTTTCCCTATATTACAACATTTAAAAATAAAATCCAAATACATGACCTGAAAGAATGATTCTTCTTCTTTACAAAGATACCAAAAACATGAAATTTGGTGAATATTTAGAGCAGCAATGGCAGAATAAAAAGAGGTGTTTTGGTTTGCACCAAGCTCATTAAATAATGCAAAAACCCCATAGTCATGAATATCACTTGGATAAAAGAAGCTACTTTTTCAGGGCTTGCTGACTGACTGAAGACCCCCTAAGGCTAGTATAAACAAAGGTTGGCAATTACTGTATAGCAATTAATGGAAAAAGAACATGTCGATCATCTCACCTGCATCAAAACCTGCAGCTGTAGTATTATCTGATCATTCTTCCCAGGCCCAGTCGTAGGCCAACAACCTGACGTGATTCGTGATGAACTTGGCGAAAGATGTCCAATTCACTTTCAGAACTCGATTAGGTATCCAGTCATGCCAGTAGATCTTGTTGTTTAAGTTAACGATTGATTCTGAACACTTGATCAACATCTCAGCATATGGATGTCTCCATGATGATGATAACAATGACCACCAATGAACTGTCAGAGTTCGGAAAGATAAGGAAGAAGAGTTTGTGTACAGTACGCCGCCAATTACCATGGCGAAGAGCGAATGTCGTCACTATTTACGCTGCGTCATGGGGAATCCCCGAAAAAATACTGTTTCCTAATCGCTTTACAGATGGCGCTAGTTAACATCTATGGAAGAACAAATCCCATTTTTTTTCTGGCATGTTGTATGTTAGTTAACTTTTTATCGGGGGGGGGGGCACTTCCATTGACCAGTGGATACCATGCATGAACATTTGGTTTCAAAAAGCACCCTAAACATATATTTTCCATATTCTGAAAATGCACCCCTTAGTAAGTATTGGCGTGTGAAACCCTACCCTTACATGTATAACAGGTATAAAAAAAAATAATAATAATAAAAATAAACGGTACCCTTGACAAGGGTCGTGTGGTACAGTGGTTAGAGCATTGGACTCACAATCGCAAGGTTGTGAGTTCGAATACCCAACTCTGCCATTGTCTCCACTTTGATAAAAAAAGGCCCAAGAGTGATATCTGTCGTCTATTACGTCAGCCTCTATGACTGATTAACCTAGACGTAAAATGTTTCCAAGGTAATTGGTTATATACCAGCTGGGCGTTTACCAGCAAAAAAAAAATGCTGTCCTGCCGAGTTCCTACGGGAGTTACCACAAACAGAAACAGAAACAAGCATTCCTTTACGGGTGTGGTCTGGGCTGAAAATTTCACCAAAATCAGATAACAAACAACAAAATTATTGAATTTTAGATTTTATCAATATTTTGTGAAAACATTTATATGCACACCGCCATGAATATTCATGAGGATGGCTGATGTATCATATCCCCGCTATCTTATTTTATTACATGGAATTTGTTTCATTTTTTCATACATGAAGAGTTTTATTTGCAAAAGGGGTTAGGTCCTCTTTGGACCATTCCAAGAATGCAATATTGATGTACAATGTTGCACTACCCTATAATTTGAACATGGAACTAGGTATAAAGAAATCTACCTGTCTTCAATTTTTTTCCTATATACTTTTTTTCAAATTATCATTGTGGACCCGAAGCCCCTTATGCAAGTAAACTTAAATGAATCCAATCTCTTTTGATTAAAAAAGTGATTTTTCTTTGCCACTTTCATTCACGTTTTCGTTTGAATTTCATTTTTTTGTATCATCAGAGCGACTAAAAATTTAGAGGTTTAGAGAAAGAAAGCAATAAAATTTATGAACAAGTGGAATGCCTCTGGCCGTCCCACCTGCATCACGCGGTTCAACATAGCAGCAGTGCTGACTTTGAAAACTACTATAACTCACACAAGATGTTCAGTGATCCTTGGTTACTATTATTTCCACGTTTTATGAATTAGACCAATACACTTACAGAGATAGGATGGTAATTCAACAAATACCCCCAATGCGGCCAAAGTTCATTGATCTCACATGACCTTTGACCTTGATCATGTGACCTGAAACTTGCACAGGATATTCGGTGATACTTGATAACTCTTATGACTAAGTTTCAAAAGTCAGATCAATAAACTTGCAAAGTTGATGGTAATTCAACAGATACCCCCATTATGGCCAAAGTTCATTGACCTTTGACCCTGGTCATGTGACCTAAGATGTGCACAGGATTTTCAGTGATACTTGATTACTCTTATGTCCAAGTTTTATGAACTAGACCAACATACTTTCAAAGTTATGATGGTAATTCAACAAATACCCCCAATTCGGCCAAAGTTCATTGACCCTAAATGACCTTTGACCTTGATCATGTGACCTGAAACTTGCACAAGATGTTCAGTGATACTTGATTACTATTATGCCCAAGTTTCATGAATCAGATCCAAAAACTTTTAAAGTTTTGATTGTAATTCAACAGATACCCCCAAATCGGCCAAAGTTCATTGACCCTAAATGACCTTTGACCTTAGTCATGTGACGTGAAACTCATGCAGGATGTTTGGTGATACTTGATTAACCTTATGTCCAAGTTTAGTGAACTAGGTCCATATATTTTCTAAGTTATGATGACATTTCAAAAACTTAACCTCAGGTTAAGATTTTGATGTTGATTCCCCTAACACGGTCTAAGTTCATTGACCCTAAATGACCTTTGACCTTGGTCATGTGACATGAAACTGTAATAGGATCTTCAGTAATACTTGATTGACCTTATGGCCAAGTTTCATGAACTAGGCCCATATACTTTCTAAGTTATGATGTCATTTCAAAAATCTTAACCTCAGGTTAAGATTTGATGAAAAGCAGCGCCTATAATCTCACTCTGCTATGCAGGTGAGACAAAAATGGACCTAACCTCACTGTTTTGAAAAATGAGTTCTTAACACGAGTTTGGTTGAAAAAGGGATTAGGTCCATTCCATGAAAATCACTTTTTTTTAGTTCTCCCATATTACAATATTCTTATGCGAGAACTGAATTTTTTTATACCCTACCATGAGAACATAAAATCGACTGTAAAAGAAATCTACCTGTCTTCTTATTTTTAAGCTATTCTTTAAAAAAAATCTGTGTGGACCTAACCCCTTTTGAAAAAAGTAATTTTTCGTTGCCATTTTAGTTCACTTTTTAATGGGAATGACAACTTTTCTTTGGTATCTATAGAGATACTAAATATCTATGAATTCAGACATAAAATCAAATTTGGTGAGAAATTGACCTAACCCCTTTGCAAGTGAGCTCTTCACCATGTCACCATGTTCACATGTGTGAATGATGTGTCTCAATTATGATGAAATAAGTTGTGGATAATAATAACTAATGCACTTAATCAGTTATCAAACAAAATGTTTTAGTTCTTGCCGTAAAAACCTTATTTCATATAAAGTACAAAAGAACAAGTGGGAATATGACATCATCAGCCCACCTAATGAATATTCATGAAGACATATACCCAAAACTGTTTCACCGGACTAAATGCAAATTCTTAAAATTCGATAACTTCGTTATTTGTCATCCGATTTTGATCAAATTTTCAGCATTTTGCTTTGTGAATTTTACTCTTTTTTATTGAGGTATAGATATTTCCAGCCTAGACGACCCCTTTAATTTGATTCCCTTAACAAGTACAATATTTTAATTGTTCTGTCATGGACGTCGGCAATTGGCTTTACCTTTTTTATATCAGTACCGCCCTTCTAACACACCTCGCTCAAATCGGACACTAAATACACACTAAGAAATAAAGGTTCAAAATTGAACCCCGAAAGGTTGATGCAAAATCAGCACCCTATGGGTTCAAAAATTGAACCCTGCGGTAATTGGGGTTCATTTTTGCAACCTGCGGGTTCAAAACTGCACCCCTAGAAAAAAAATCGATAGTAATTTAAGTTTAAATTGTAAAATTGAAGAAGACATTAATCATGTATTTTTTCTACTGTGAGTTAAATTTTATTTTCGATAAATATTTGATTAAGAAAGACTGCCATACTGGAATTGAAATCATTATATGTATTTACATTGGAAAATACTGATTTAGATTTGATAATATTTGTTGCATTGTAAAGTATTTATAAATTGATTTTGGGGAGAAACTCATTTGGTTTTCTATAAAAGAAATTGCAGTCTTATTTTCTTAGTTAAAAGAGAGATTAAAAAAAGGATAAAACTAATTAACATGGGCAAAGAGAAGAAAAAAAATACCAAACTGTTTGTTACATTATATTTATTTGTATGATTAAAAAATATGATTTACTTAAAAACATAATTGATAAAATTGTTATTCCTTTGGGATTATCGCTCACAAATGGTATTTTCCTTGAAAAAATGAAAGGTTGTGCCTATTTACAAAAAGAGATCCATCTGACATGAGTAACTGCATAGGCCTATATCCCTGTTATCATTTTTTCTTCTAAAACTCCAGAAAAAAAATAATTTACAGTCGAACAATTGAATTTATAAGAAGTTTTAGGATCTTATCCGATTTGCAATTTGGATTGAGAAAGTGACAGGCACAGCAATGCATGCAATTCTATACTTTATAAATCACATATAGCCACTGCTGTCGAAAACCATCTTCTCACCACAGTCGAGATATTTCTAGACCTCTCACAGTCCCTTGATACCAATGATACTTGTGTGAGCGCGTCGTGGTCTAGTGCATGGTTCTGACTCTCGCCTTTCAAACAGAGGGCCGTGGGTTCTAATCCTATCCATGGCGTGTTTTCCTTCAGCAAGAAATTTATCCACACTGTGCTGCACTCGATCCAGGTGAGGTGAATGGGTACCCGGCAGGATTAATTCCTTGAATGCACCAAGCGCCTTTAGCAGCTGGAGCTACAGCCGGGGTAATATATAGTGCGCCACTGAATAGGCAACTAGATAGATCGGCGCCTCATAAATGCTATATTATTATTATTATTATTACCAATGATCTTGAAATATTGTTTTAAAAAATTATCACATTATAGAGTTACGGGAAGGGCCTTGGATCGTGGTAAAGAAGTTATCTAACAGGAAGAAAACATTCTGTTTTTCTGATTTAGATTACAACGTACCCCGGGGTTAAATTCTTGGCTCGTTATTGTTTATTTTGTTTATAAATGATTTTCATATAATCCTTCACAACTCCTTAAGTTTGAATATTTTTCGAGTTTTTTTTTTTCTTGTCTCACAATAATCAAGATATCCTTTTAAACACAACATACATCGAACTATAACTTTTATCTACGATTGGATTTGTCGTAACAAACTTTCTTTGAATGTTAAAAAAACAGATTATGATTTTTAGTAGTAATGATAGGCATTTATATAGCGCCATCTATCTATAAATATTCTATTCCGAGACGCACAAGAAAAGAAATAATAAGTTTGGATGAGTGTCAAAGTGCCAATAACTAATACTGTTAGAAAAGATAAGACTTCAGTTTGGATTTGAAGGTCTCCAGTGATTGTATAATTCTTAAATTCAAAGGCAAATTATTCCAGAGAGAAAGTGCTGAGGCAGAGAAAGCCCCGCACCATATGCTACAATTCAGCAATGAACAGCCCCCCACAATTCAATTCCATCAAATCATGAACAACTTTCCATATTATTCAATCAATTATTCTTGGTTTATTCATAGATTCATGAACACAACATATTACATTGGGCAAATCTTTATCTACAAACACTTATGTCATCATTACAAAAAAAAATCTTCCCTTCAAATACTTTATTTATATAATACTCCCTTGAACTATGAGCTAAGGGGTATTAGTTTAGGGTAACTCATCTGGAATTTATTTTGACGACTGCTAATACAAAAGCGTATATTAAGAATCATACTTCACAAAGATGTATTAGCCCACACAGACGAACTTTGTTTACTCTAATAAAATTTTGAAAATAAATGACTTCACCTTTGTCTTGGCTGTTTTATGTATCAATTAAATTGCGCCAACCCTACTACAAAAATGATCAGTACCATATCTATTGTACATTACAATTATCATCATTTCATCTTCCTTTGTTGAGAACATCATTCCATTTAAACAGAAAAATATCATTTACATGTATACTGGTCCTCATTTATTCAATTTTCTGGAAGAGTCTATTAAGAACTAACCAAGCTTATTTGCATTCAAACGCAAACTCAAACTTAACCAAATTTATCATTGCAATCTAAAAACTTAACCCTAATTCTCCCGGGGGGCCATAATGCCCCCCCCCCCCAACAATTTTCGCGATATATCTGCTGCGCGAAATTTTTTCACCTCGCAGCTCACTGACTTTTTACATTCAAGTCTCGCGCAAATTTTGAGACCAAATTTGTGACGCCCGGGTACGCGGTTACGACATTACGCAACATTATGCAAGTGCATGTCAGACCCAAAACTGCTCATAAACGTGATTTCATGTACAAATCCAATGCAAATTGCGTATTTAGCCAAAATTCATAAATGTATCATTATTTCTACTTTTACTGATTAAACTTAATTAATTTTGCCTTGTTTATGATCAGAATTATGTCTGGAACAATTTCCATTGAAAAAACAATAAAAAACAAAAAGTAAAAAAACAAAGAAATACATAAGAAATTCATAAAACAATAAAATACATAAGAAATTTATTTCCAAACCAAAGTTTTTTTGAATTACGATTGTTAAGAATGCTACAAAGAAATTTTTTACCAAAAATTAGCATTCTACGAGCTTTATTTAGTGAATTAGAGCAAAAAGTATGATTTATGCATAAATTAGCATAATTAATTCATATAAAATAAAATCTCATTATTTTGGAAAATTTTACCATACAGCCTTGTAGATTACATCGCACACTACCAGCGTGCAAATTTTTGCGTCGCTCGCGCGATCGGCGGCCGAGATCTTAAGGGGGGGGCCATAATGGCCCCCCCCCCCGGGAATGACAAGAATCAAAATACCCGGGAGATTTAGGGTTATATACATAATGTCTTTCATGTCCTTCTTAATTTTTGTCCTGTTCTGTTGTATAGTGTGTCCTTTGTCATTCATTATACTTTAATTTCAATAATGAACAATGATACCATTATGTAAGTGTCAGATCTTGGGACTGAAATTCCCAGTCTGGTAATAGATTTGGTTCTGCTTGAAACGAAAGTAGTTACCACTTGCAATAATCACACAATCATTCAATATCTATATGTAACATAAATTTAATTCAGAGCGACCAGCTCTATAAATGTACATATAGTTAAAGAAATTGAATAATCAGAATTAAATCATGAATCACATGCATATCAACATAACATCAAACTGTATTCAGCAGTTAACATCAGCATGAATTAACCTATACTGAATATGTTGCAATATGTATCTAATGAGAGTGATTTATTTATATTTAATCAAGGCCTAATAATTTGGCATCCAAACGTGACAATATTTTTGGTTATTAATTCCACCAATTAAGTTTCATCAAAAGAGGGTTTATACTTGGATGAATACCTACACTGGACCGTAGTATATCTAATCTGGTTATAATTTATATAGTTCAGAATAAGGACCCCTTCGACATCGTCAATGACTATCGTTGGTCCGATGAATATAGTCGTCTAAGAGCGAGCTGCGGTGGCTTCGACGACGCGAAGTAAAGCGAGCGAACTCTCGACGAAAAGCCAGTCCAGATTCGCGGACGAAATGATGGGGGCTGAGAGCCACAAGATTGCTACGATGAATCACAAGTCACGAACTCTGAGTTCAAGGATGAAGTACGAGCCCAGCTCGTCCAGTTCTTTGGAACAGTCGTGCCTGGTGAGATGAGGGCAGATGTGGTGGCTTTACCTGGCCTGTGCTGCCTGGATCCAGCCTGCCAACGATGGGGATTAAGACTCCGCTGTGCCTGCACTACACAGCCTGCAACATACACCCAAAGTAATGGCCTACGAGAACCACACCCTCACACTCCGAGTTAAGACCAAATGTGGAAGGGTCTTCCTCTCCCGAGAATCAAACGATTTCTGATTTGCTTTTACTCAAACACCACTCCATCATGACTCTCACAAAGACAAAGTCATTAACATTCTCAATATTCCTCTGCTTTACTCTTCCACGCTGAACATATCCAATTAAAACTACTTAACTATCCAAGCTTTAATTTCACCTATTCAAAACTCCCATCTCAAACATTCTCAACAATCTTTTCCTCTCATACATAAAAACAAACATCTATAGAATTTTAGAGACCCATTGAACTTAACAAAATATATCAAGTTAAATGACCCAATGCTCATGACCTAAGATTGTCAAGAAGTCAAAGTAAAATTCTAATCCTTACACCCCAGCGGGTTTGATCACTTACTTAAAGATACAGTTGATTGACTCTGGGACTATGACAAGAGTCAACCACCCAAATTCCTTTTATTATATACAAGCTGAATGGTTACTAGGGGTTAACACTAAATAGACTTACAGTCGCATTGTGACATATCTCCCCTTCCTTCAAGAAATTTCTATAATTTTTGGAGTGAGTTTCTCCGAACCTGGAAGGAAAATCAAACAATATATATATACAAATATAAATGTATTTACAAGAAAACCAAAAACACTCATCCTGGTTTCTGCTTCATGTAGAATCTCTCCTGTAATATTTCTTCAGAAGGTTTGCGTGAAATGTCTTCGTTTTCCCGTCCAAATCGATTTTGTAGTCGAGAGGTCCTACCTTCTGCACCACCTTGAAAGGTCCTTTCCAGTGCATCAACAACTTGTTGTTGTCGCTTGGAAGTAGAAGAAGAACTTCGTCGTCGACTTCAAATTTTCGCTCCTTGGCTTTCTTGTTGTACTGTCTTCTGTATTTCTCTGCTGATTTGCTGAGATTCTGCTGGGCAAGTTGACACGTCGACTCCAGCCTCTCCTTCAGATCCAGTACGTATTGGTAAGTAGTCTTGGTATCTGGCTCGTCAACCTCACCCGTCCAGAGCTCTTGAAGAATAGCAAGAGGGCCTCGAACTGCTCTCCCATACAGGAGTTCAAAGGGTGAGAAGCCTGTGCTCTCCTGCACTGAATCTTTGTAAGCAAACAAGAGGGGGTTAAGATACCTTTCCCAATCCTTGGGTCTTTCTTCACACATTTTGCGGAGCATGGACTTCAAGGTACCATTGAAGCGTTCAACTAGCCCATTGCAAGCAGGATGATAGGGTGTAGTAGTCATCTGCCGGATGGAGAGTAGACGACTCACTTCCTTCATCAGCTCTGATGTGAATTGGCTGCCACGGTCTGTCAACACCTCTCGTGGTATCCCTACCCTGGAGTAGATGTCCATCAGTGCCTCCGCAACCGTCTGTGCGTCAATACGGCGAAGCGCTACTGCTTCTGGGTAACGAGTAGCATAATCTACAACAGTTAGTATGAATCGGTTACCTTTACTACTAGCCGGCTCTATCGGTCCAACCAAGTCCATCGCCACACGTCTGAAAGGTTCATCGATGAGAGGGGTTGATCCCAGAGGTACCTTCGTGACCTTTCCCTTCGGCGAAGTACGTTGACATGGCCCACATGACCGACAATACCGGACTACATCTGCATGCATACCTGGCCAGAAGAAATGCATCAAGATCTTTTCACAGGTCTTCTTATTCCCTAGATGACCACCTAGAATCGACTCATGAGCCAGTTTTAAGACTTGATTTCTGAACTTGGTGGGCACGACAACTTGTAACAGAACATCTGACCCTGGGGTTGCATCCATGTATTCCCTATAGAGTACATCCTTCTTAAAGAAAAAGCAAGATGAATTTCCACCCTTACTTATCTTCTTTTCTCCTTTCTCAGCGGCTTTCCTAGAGGCATCCAACGAGCTGTCTTCCTTCTGGGCCTGGATGAGATTATCCACTGACACAATGTCTTCTAGTGGCTTGGGTACAGGAAGAGGAGGCCTTGTCCGTCCCGCCTGCCGCTTCTGCCCTCTTGTCTCCACTGCACTGCCTTGATGATCTCCTGGCGTCCAGTCTCCGTCTGGATCAGCTGGTTGCCTCGCTCCAGGAATATTACCTAATACAAGATCATAAACAGGGGTTGGTACACATAGAGCTTCTACCTTACCCTTGAAGTATGGAGTATCTATGTCGATTTTGGCACGTCGGAAGTTTCTCAGCGTCCGGTCGACGAGCAAACATGTCAGCCTATCTCCAAAGAACTGCTCTTCACGCACCAACTCATATCGGACGATGACTGTTGTGCAACCACTGTCGCGAAGAACATCCACGGGCTTCCCATTCACCAATCCATCGACGACTGGCATCTCCACTTCTGATCCACTCGCCACTGCCGATAGTACCGGTAGAGTGTCACCAGATGCCAACTTCACTCCGCTTCCATCTTCTGTGAGATTCTCCTGCACGATTAGACTCAAACTCTTGTGGTTGAAGTGTCCGGCCATCTCTCTAGTGTCGGTAGGTCCTGCTGCAGCATCATCTCCAGCTGAT
Organism: Lytechinus variegatus; assembly: GCF_018143015.1. Classification (NCBI taxonomy): domain Eukaryota; kingdom Metazoa; phylum Echinodermata; class Echinoidea; order Temnopleuroida; family Toxopneustidae; genus Lytechinus; species Lytechinus variegatus. The sequence goes on from NC_054758.1 coordinate 184,120, forward strand.
GTGTCTTCTGCTGACCTGCCTGCGACAACACTGGCTCCCATCTCTCGACGACCTTTCTTGTTTGGACAATTAAAAGAGATATGTCCAAATTTATTACAATTGAAACACTTCTTGTCATCAAATTTGGACTTACCTGGTTTTTCAACCTTAGTGTGATTAATTGCATTGTTATTACTCTTATTCACATTAGGATTTCCATTTTTAGAACTGGACTGATGGGCTTTATTCATTCTCCTCATTCTCATATCTGCATGGGCTTCATTGAATTGATCAGCTAGGGAGGGGAGGGGCGGAATACTAGGCTTATGTGAATGCCCTGCACGTGAAACATTTTCTGTCCCATTATTTTTCCTTAACTCTTCAAGTTTAATCCGTTTATCTAATAACTCTGATTCTTTTTTCCTAGCTTCATCCCGTTGAGCTATTATATAAGATTCTGCCTTCCTAGCTTCAATCTCGGCATTCCTAGCTTCAATCTCAGCATTCCTAGCTGCAACCTCAGCACTCCTTGCTGCTGCTCTTTCATCTCTAGCTTCTCGCACACATTCATCAACATATGCTCTCAATTTATCACCCTCTAAACCAAACTTCTCTCCTTGTGCAATGAACTTGTCTCTCTCCATACTGTAGGCCACTCCACAGGTTTAGTTACAAACTTACCATATGCAGACAGTTTACGCAGCGCAATGAAGTCTCGATGCACACAGCACTGGCACGTACAGGCGTACACGCAGTAAAGCCTCCTTGCCCTGACCTCCACATGCACCACTGTCTTCTACAACCTTGGACCTACAACAAAACTTTGTAAAAACAACCAAATGGAAAAGAGATCAAAATATCATTATCAGATCTACATACAAGTATAATTACAATCAATGATAACAATCATTTCATTATTAACCTAACCTATCAAATGGACAAGAGAGTCCCTTCGTGGTCGCCAAAATGTCAGATCTTGGGACTGAAATTCCCAGTCTGGTAATAGATTTGGTTCTGCTTGAAACGAAAGTAGTTACCACTTGCAATAATCACACAATCATTCAATATCTATATGTAACATAAATTTAATTCAGAGCGACCAGCTCTATAAATGTACATATAGTTAAAGAAATTGAATAATCAGAATTAAATCATGAATCACATGCATATCAACATAACATCAAACTGTATTCAGCAGTTAACATCAGCATGAATTAACCTATACTGAATATGTTGCAATATGTATCTAATGAGAGTGATTTATTTATATTTAATCAAGGCCTAATAATTTGGCATCCAAACGTGACAATATTTTTGGTTATTAATTCCACCAATTAAGTTTCATCAAAAGAGGGTTTATACTTGGATGAATACCTACACTGGACCGTAGTATATCTAATCTGGTTATAATTTATATAGTTCAGAATAAGGACCCCTTCGACATCGTCAATGACTATCGTTGGTCCGATGAATATAGTCGTCTAAGAGCGAGCTGCGGTGGCTTCGACGACGCGAAGTAAAGCGAGCGAACTCTCGACGAAAAGCCAGTCCAGATTCGCGGACGAAATGATGGGGGCTGAGAGCCACAAGATTGCTACGATGAATCACAAGTCACGAACTCTGAGTTCAAGGATGAAGTACGAGCCCAGCTCGTCCAGTTCTTTGGAACAGTCGTGCCTGGTGAGATGAGGGCAGATGTGGTGGCTTTACCTGGCCTGTGCTGCCTGGATCCAGCCTGCCAACGATGGGGATTAAGACTCCGCTGTGCCTGCACTACACAGCCTGCAACATACACCCAAAGTAATGGCCTACGAGAACCACACCCTCACACTCCGAGTTAAGACCAAATGTGGAAGGGTCTTCCTCTCCCGAGAATCAAACGATTTCTGATTTGCTTTTACTCAAACACCACTCCATCATGACTCTCACAAAGACAAAGTCATTAACATTCTCAATATTCCTCTGCTTTACTCTTCCACGCTGAACATATCCAATTAAAACTACTTAACTATCCAAGCTTTGATTTCACCTATTCAAAACTCCCATCTCAAACATTCTCAACAATCTTTTCCTCTCATACATAAAAACAAACATCTATAGAATTTTAGAGACCCATTGAACTTAACAAAATATATCAAGTTAAATGACCCAATGCTCATGACCTAAGATTGTCAAGAAGTCAAAGTAAAATTCTAATCCTTACACCACAGCGGGTTTGATCACTTACTTAAAGATACAGTTGATTGACTCTGGGACTATGACAAGAGTCAACCACCCAAATTCCTTTTATTATATACAAGCTGAATGGTTACTAGGGGTTAACACTAAATAGACTTATAGTCGCATTGTGACAGTAAGTTATAGGGAACCTGTTTTACAAGCTTTCATCCACATTTTTAAGGTATATGATCATTACACATTATTTGACTACTTTCACGAATGTATTGTGTTGTTTTATTTCTATGTAGTATAAATTTGTACACAATGATTCTGAGATATTAAAATTATTTACTTTGCTGTAAATGTTGATATAAAATGAAATGTAATGAAAATATCTTATCCTTGATTTTGAAGCTAACTTAATCCTTGTGTTTTATTCTAGAACTGAGGGAGCATGGATACGCAGATAATTATTCCCGGGGGAGGGGCAGGCTTACATTGACAACTGGATACCATGCGCAACCAAAAAACACGTAAAAAGGATGTCTTTTTCAAGATAGGGCACGTTACGTACGTACGGTAATAAGGGTGTCAAAAACACTAAACTAATGAAAAAAAAGATTATCTATTTCGCTAGGGAAGCTACGTGATTAGGGTCAGATATGCGAGGGTATAAAAAATCAAGATTAAATGTTTTATAAAGGATGTACTTTTTGTCCCAACAGTCAACGTACACTGCCTGTTTAGAGTACGATTTGGGCGAGGTGAGGGAGTTGGGATCGTACTATTAGTGCTACTAAACCCAATGATGTAGGTACAGGTAAAACCGACGCCCGGGGGCGGGGAGCACTCAGTATATAATGCATAGTGGGTATGTGCCGCGGAGGGGACCCCCATTTTTACACTCAAATTTCCGTTCCAAGGCATAGCATTTTTGTCTTATTGAGAAAAAGAACAAAGAAAGCCGCTCCAAGGCATAGCATTTTCTTCTTATTGAGAAAGAAATAAGAAAGAAATCCGCTCCAAAGCTTCGTATATTTTTCGTTACGCCGTTGCGGTCGCATTGGTCTGCTAAAATGAGCGGCCGCAGAGCGCTGTCCGACCATCGCCTCTGCGCGAGCGCACCCGGCGGAGGCAGCGCTAGCTGCATCATTCACGCATGCCCGTTCCATAGGGATGCATACCAACGTACTCACACGCTGGCGATCCGTTCCAAGGACCCCCGTTTTCACAAACATTTGTAGTTCCGAAGCCCGTTCCGAGGACCCTCCTTTTTACAATAAGCCCGCTCTGCCCGGTCTCGCCAGCGGCACACCCCTACCACTTTTTTGGTCGAGTACCCCCCCCCCCCCCGGGAACCGACGCGACCAACGTCCGGGACAATTACTTGTTTAGGGGTTCAATTCAGGGAATTCTTGCCAAGTACTGTTTTGTTTCTGATACTTGTTAAGGGTAAGCTTTCACACGCCAATACTTGTTAAGAGGTGCATTTTTCAGAATATAGAAAATACGCGTGTTTAGGGTGCTTTTCGAGACCCCATGGTCGCTCATGGTATCCACTCGTCAATGGAAGTGCCCCCCCCCCCCCCGGATAATTATCTAATCAATTTCAAGCAAGAACAACAATAGGTGATTGGCCTTGATGAACCCAGACGATACCCAGATCAAGACGAGCTTTCTCCAGCAAACTAGCAACCAATTCAGTCTCCTTCCAAGGCATCAGGGCGTGCTCAGTTTTACCTGCAGGAGAAATCAATCAATGACCAAATATTAAGTGGAATCACCTAATAATAGAAATCATACACAGCAAAAACTGTGGTGTTAAAGGGCCGGTGTACATAGAGGACCACACCAGTTATTTTACACCGATGTTAAATTGGTGGTGTTGGTTTTACACTCTTTGGTGTTATGTTCAATCTTTAGGGTGTAATTTTAACACCTCAGGGTGTGGTCCTCTATTAACACAAATTGATGTCAGTTTTAACACCACACTTTTTACAGTGTATAATCCCGCCATATACCAAAGCATTATGCATCAGAATAACAAAAAGGTGCATGATTTGACATAAAAAAATAATGTAATGTTTAATTGTCCAACTTAATGGAAATTCATTTTGTTTACATGCAAACATACAAATTACAAATATACATAATCAAGGAGAGACAAAATTAACATTCATTGTCAATTTAACATTCATTGACAATTTAATCTGAATCGGATGTAAAATACGAAAGTCATGGAATTTAAGTTTGATTTCAAGTTTCGCTTAATTTCACAAAAGAAGTGGCACATTCTGGCTGTAAAAAATAAATCGGTGCCATCACCTACTCACCATTTCTTACATGAAATATCTGAACTCACCCTATTTGTTAATTTTTTTATTTCTCCATGAGTTACCTTATTTGTAACCCTTTTTTAGATTTGATGAAGAGTAAGCTTAATGACAAATCTGCTAAAGTATTGTTGTTGTATATTGCAAACAATAGACTGGTAATTTGTATCACGCAAACAATAAAAGACATAAGAAATAGTGAGTGACATCATATACTTTTGCATATTCTGTGTATTTTAAACTGTTTTGTGAAAAATAAGATGAATAAGAAGAATTGAAAAGGATAATGATTGGTAAATGCATATTTTTCTACATTAGAAAAGACAAAACATTTTAATAATTACTACTTTTTAAAGTGAGTGACTTTGACCTATACCCAAAGTCATACTTCCGGCGAATTATTTTTTATATTATTATTCTTTTTTTAAACAAGTGCACACCTATAGCATTTCCATTTATTTGAAGCTTGCATATTAAATGCCTCACAGATATAGGTGCCGCAGCCGGGGATCAACCCCGGACTTTTCGGTATAGCGATGCAGGCGCCTTAGACCACTCGGCCACCTTAATATTGAATACCTTCATCGATAGCTTGCTTCACTGCATCTGCTTCGTATAACATACCAGACCAAAGAGGTCCATAAGAATATTCCACCGTAGATTCTGGTGTAGGATATTGAAACGTTTCGATGAGTTCTCCAGTGGTCTTTGACCATATCAGCTCAGTGGGAGCCCAGAAATGACCCGGAATCTATGATGACGAAAATAATGATGGATTTTGAATCAAATTATTACGAATAATCCTTTATATCCTTCAATTATTTATTGCTATCTTTCGTTATCTCTTTGATTGTCTATATAAAATACTCTACCTCTTTTTCAATTTTCTATTAAAAAAAATCCCCTATAGACAGTCGGAGTATAATTGCCATTACAATTTTATATTATTTACCATTATTTTCATTAATTCCTTTAATCAGTTCAAAGAAATCTCTTATGAACATCATCCTATCTTTCCTTTCTCACTATACAAGATGCCATTATATGTGCAAATCAAACCACGAAATCACTGGCGGATCCATAGGGGGTGGCACAGGCTGCCCGTGCCCCCTCCCACTTGAGAGGCACAATCCAAATTTGTAATGTATTTACTGACATAGCACAATAATGTGCCCCACCTTTTGTTTGAAAGCGAGGAACTTTCTTTTTCGTGCACGAAATGACCTTGAATATGGATGAAAATTTTTTTCCTCGTCTAATTTTCCTCGGGAAAATGTACCCCCCCCCCTTCGAAAATCATGCATGGATCTGTCTCTACATGAAACTGCCCCCACATGAAATGGTTTTCATATAGCTACCTTTCTCTGGCTGCTTTTCTCTCAAGCATTTTGCTTACGATAGCTGGCCACGGGTGTCTGGAAAACGAAGACCGAAGACCGAAGACCGGGGACACGTATCACACTCGTGTGAAAGCGTTTGTAGTTCACGCACGAAGTGTGTACAAAGCAGTGCAAAGTGTGTACAAAACACGTGCGCGGGTTAGAATGGACTTTGGACCTTGCCCCCTACACCATGTTCTCCCATTGACATAACGCATGTCCCCGGTCTTCGATCTTCGTTTTCCAGACCTGTTGTTGGGTGTCTGGAAAACGAAGACAGAAGACCGGGGATCGCATCCGTCTAGCTAAAATAAACCATTATTATATTCAGATCAAATTCAGGAATATTCTGATATTGGATATGTAGTCAGTTATGATTGGTTGATAAGTTAATGATTAATTGTAAGGATGTCGTTATCAGCTAGGGCATAATTAATACATAACAATTATAACGTACAATACACCTCATACTGCGCAATCACGTACAAGCAGTCTCAACTTAACTGCCGTTTGCAACTACCATTGACATTACGCGTGTCCCCGGTCTTCCGTCTTCGTTTTCCAGACCTGTTGTTGGGTGTCTGGAAAACGAAGACAGAAGACCGGGGCCATCGCATCCGTCTAGCTAAAATAAACCATTATTATATTCAGATCAAATTCAGGAATATTCTGATATTGGATATGTGATCAGTTATGATTGGTATTGATATAAGTTAATGATTAATATTGTATGGATATCGTGATGTGAATGATAATTGATTGAGCAATATATCGCGCTCAGCTGGCATTAAAATTTTACTACCATTGACATAACACATGTCCCCGGTCTTCGATCTTCGTTTTCCAAACCTGTTGTTGGGTGTCTGGAAAACGAAGACAGAAGACCGGGGATCGCATCCGTCTAGCTAAAATAAACCATTATTATATTCAGATCAAATTCAGGAATATTCTGATATTTATAGTCGGTTATGATTGGTTGATAAGTTAATGATTAATTGTAAGGATGTCGTTATCAGCTAGGGCATAATTAATACATAACAATTATAACGTACAATACACCTCATACTGCGCAATCACGTACAAGCAGTCTCAACTTAACTGCCGTTTGCAACTACCATTGACATTACGCGTGTCCCCGGTCTTCCGTCTTCGTTTTCCAGACCTGTTGTTGGGTGTCTGGAAAACGAAGACAGAAGACCGGGGATCGCATCCGTCTAGCTAAAATAATCCATTATTATATTCAGATCAAATTCAGGAATATTCTGATATTGGATATGTAGTCAGTTATGATTGGTTGATAAGTTAATGATTAATTGTAAGGATGTCGTTATCAGCTAGGGCATAATTAATACATAACAATTATAACGTACAATACACCTCATACTGCGCAATCACGTACAAGCAGTCTCAACTTAACTGCCGTTTGCAACTACCATTGACATTACGCGTGTCCCCGGTCTTCCGTCTTCGTTTTCCAGACCTGTTGTTGGGTGTCTGGAAAACGAAGACAGAAGACCGGGGATCGCATCCGTCTAGCTAAAATAAACCATTATTATATTCAGATCAAATTCAGGAATATTCTGATATTGGATATGTGATCAGTTATGATTGGTTGATATAAGTTAATGATTAATATTGTATGGATATCGTGATGTGAATGATAATTGATTGAGCAATGTATCGCGCTCAGCTGGCATTTAAATTTTACTACCATTGACATAACACATGTCCCCGGTCTTCGATCTTCGTTTTCCAAACCTGTTGTTGGGTGTCTGGAAAACGAAGACAGAAGACCGGGGATCGCATCCGTCTAGCTAAAATAAACCATTATTATATTCAGATCAAATTCAGGAATATTCTGATATTGGATATGTAGTCAGTTATGATTGGTTGATAAGTTAATGATTAATTGTAAGGATATCGTTATCAGCTAGGGCATAATTAATACATAACAATTATAACGTACAATACACCTCATACTGCGCAATCACGTACAAGCAGTCTCAACTTAACTGCCGTTTGCAACTACCATTGACATTACGCGTGTCCCCGGTCTTCCGTCTTCGTTTTCCAGACCTGTTGTTGGGTGTCTGGAAAACGAAGACAGAAGACCGGGATCGCATCCGTCTAGCTAAAATAAACCATTATTATATTCAGATCAAATTCAGGAATATTCTGTTATTGGATATGTGATCAGTTATGATTGGTTGATAATTTAATGATTAATATTGTATGGATATCGTGATGTGAATGATAATTGATTGAGCAATATATCGCGCTCAGCTCAGCTGGCATTAAAATTTTACTACCATTGACATAACACATGTCCCGGTCTTCGATCTTCGTTTTCCAGACCTGTTGTTGGGTGTCTGGAAAACGAAGACAGAAGACCGGGGATCGCGTATAATTTTGTCTAGCTAAGGTAGGCCTATCATTCAGCACCATTCAAGAATATTTTGATCTTGGATACGTCATCTGCCATGATTGGCTGCAGATAAGTTATGGTTATTTGTGTGAATGGTTCTAGGACAATTACCCCCGGACAATTACCCCCGGACAATTTAACTACCCCCGGACTACAACCCTCGGACAATCACCCCGGACAATTCCCCCCGGACAACTACCCCCGAACAACTACCCCCGGACAATAAGCCCCCGAGGACACTTATCCCCGGACAATTATCCTCGAGGACAATTACCCACTGGACAATTACCCTCGAGGACAATTATCCCCGGACAATTACCCTGCCTGCACCAGTTCAAGAATATTTTGATCTTGGATACGTCATCTGCTATGATTGGCTGCGGATAAGTTATGGTTATTTGTGTGAATGGTTCTAGGACAATTACCCCCCGGACAATTACCCCCGGACAATTACCCCCGGACAACCCCCGGACAATTACCCCCGAGGACAACTACCCCCCGGACAATTACACCCCGGACAACTACCCCCTGGACAATCACCCCGGACAATTCCCCCGGACAACTACTCTCGAACAACTACCCCGGACAATAAGCCCCCCGAGGACACTTACCCCCGGACAATTATCCTCGAGGACAATTACCCCTGGACAATAACCCCCGAGGACAATTATCCCCCGGACAATTTCCCCTGCCTGAGGACAATTACCCCCATAAAATCATCCCTTCTCTCCAGCATCAATGTTAGAAGCGGGACCCTTTTTAAGTTTTGGTAGGTGGCACAGGTTTTTCGAAATATTTTCTTCTTTATCTTACCTTGATAATTTTTTCTTTCTGTTTGATATTGCTCTTTTTCCTATTCTCTCACTTTCTTCTTTTTTCCGTTTTTTGTTTGTTTAGCGGCGCCTTCTGCATCATAAAAAATGGGGGGGGGGGGGTCTTGCACCCGAAATCTCCCGTTTGGCTATGCATATATTCATCAGAAAATGTGTAAACTGGCCCTCATACTAAGTTTTCATAGATGAATTGAACACGATTAGTCATAATAATCACAAATGCTGAATATCTCCGATTCCAACTGATCTCATTTTTTGAATATTTATTTCGGGTTCAATTTCAGGAAAGAAATCAGGCAAATAGATCAAACGTAAAAAGACACCTTTATAGGTAAAAATATATTGAAAGTCGATAACGCATCTATCAACACTAACACTGTCAAGTAGGACTTATAATCCTGTTATTTTAAAACAATTCAACTAATAAGAAGCTAAAAATTATGAAACGATTGGTGCACATTCCAGCAAGCTCAAAAACTTTATGCAAAGATAATACAAACAAGAACACCTTGTAATTTTACCATTTAGGCCCTAAATGGTAAAATTACAAGAAGTGTTTTGTGTTTTACTCTTGGGTGAAAGCAACATTAAAGAAGGAAATTAAGTACCAAAATTACTAAATTGTAAACAATTGTAAAGAATATGACATAATCAAAAACTGATTTTTCTAAACAAATTGGCAATCATGATAGTAAACAATTCGTTTAAGATGCATTTTAAGGACGGTACGTAAGAATTTATAAAGAAGTAGACCTATGCAAATCAAATAATGCGACTGAGCAGCGTGAGCTGAAAATGTTAATATTTAGACCTAAAAAGGACATTTTACAGAGCACTTTCAAGAAAAAATCAATTTGTAAAAGTGAAAAAATAATGAAAGCTCGATATCCGAGATAAAATATGTTTTGTATATTAAATTCAAATCTTGATATTTTAAGCTCCATATATGTCAGCGCGAAGCGCGAGCTGAAAATTTTTGGAATTGCATGTATATATTTTAACCTGAAAATTGACTATTCTGGGCAATGTTTGTGAACCTGAACAAGATGCGTATGTAACTAGATAATTACTGCAAGCGCAAAGCGCGAGCAGAAATTGTTATTAACTGTCCTATAGCATTATCGAAAAGGGACCTGTTAAGGACTGTTTATAGGTACCCACGAAGACGGTATATATATTTCAATAAAGCATTTTTTTAACATTCCGACCTAAAAGAATGGTAATTACTTTTTGTATCAATAAAAGGGATAGGTATGTAACGAAACAATGGATGCGAGCGCGAAGCGCGAGAGGAAAAAAAAGAGATTTCAGACCTAAAAGCGGGACACTATTCATATTTTGTAAATCATAAATAAGATATAGTTAATTGGGTATCATTACTAATGCGATCGTGAAGCGCGAGCAGACAATTATTGATATTATGATGTGAAACTGGATAATTCAAGTAGATTTTAAAAAAAGAACATGCAGGCTATCGCGCATGTTTTAGATTTGGACCTAGAATCTGGGCTTTTTGAATACATTCTTTAAAGCCTCGGTATAGCTTTGGTAAAGGGTCAATAATGTGATTGATAATCGAATATTATCTAATATGACAGTCTTACTGAAGCGTAGAGCTCGTGTTCTCTGAGAAAAATTCAAATATTCAAATCTTGGATATATAGCGTCCTCTCTCGGCGATGCTTGTTCTAAATTAAAAAAATGGGCATTCAAGCACTTATCTTATAAATTTAGTAATTAGATATCCAAAAGTTACAAAGAAAATATCTTGAAAGTTTCAGCCCATTCCATGATTTGGAATAGGATTTAATTGAAAGACAAAAACACACAGATATTTTAATTTGATCGGGTGACCCGATCAAGTTAAATTTCCATGTAAAATCGCAAAAGTTATCCTGTAAAACACATTTTCATTTCATATCCTCCACATCATAACTGTTAGAGAGCATATCCATTCATATTAGCTAGCAATGAATTGGAATAGTGATAGGTGCATTTTGGTGGATTTACCAAAACTATACACAAGCTTTAATAGAATATTATAGATAATAGGAACTTGGCAAATCAAACAATGTGACCACGCAGCGTGAGCTTAAAAAAATGCTGATATGTAGACAATACAAGTGGAATGCCTCTGGCCGTCTCACCTGCATCGCGCGGTTCAATATAGCAGCAGTGCTGACTTTGAATACTACTCTAACTCGCACAAGATGTTCAGTGATACATGGTTACTCTTATGTCCACTTTTTATGAACTAGACCAATAAACTTACAGATCGAGATATGATGGTTATTCAACAAAAAAACCCAACATGGCCAAAGTTCACTGACCTTACAAGACCTTTGACCTTGATCATGTGACCTGAAACTCGAACAGGATGTTCAGTGATACTTGATTACTCTTATGTACAAGTTTCATGAATCAGATCCATTAACTTTCAAAGTTATGATGGTAATTCAACAGATACACCCAATTCGGCAAAGTTCATTGACCTTTGACCTTGGTCATGTGACCTGAAACGTGCACAGGATGTTCAGTGATACTTGATTACTCTAATGTCCAAGTTTAATGAACTAGACCAATAAACTTTCAAAGTTATGATGGTAATTCAACAAATACCCCGATTCGGCCAAAGTTCATTGACCCTAAATGACCTTTGACCTTAATCATGAGACCTGAAACTTGCACAAAATTTTCAGTGATGCTTGATTACTATTATGTCTAAGTTTCATGAATCAGATCCATAAACTCTCAAAGTTATGATGGGAATTCAACAGATATCCCCAATTCGGCCAAAGTTCATTGACCCTAAATGACCTTTGACCTTGGTCATGTGACATGAAACTCTAATAGGATGTTCAGTAATACTTGATTAACCTTATGGCCAAGTTTTATCAACTAGGTCCAGATACTTTCTAAGTTATGACGTCATTTCAAAAACTTAACCTCAGGTTAAGATTTGATGTTGACGCCGCCGTCGCCGTCGGAAAAGCGGCGCCTATAGTCTCACTTTGCTTCGCAGGTGAGACAAAAACGGACATTTTACAGAGCACTTACATTTGTGAATGAAAAAATATTGAAAGTTCGATGTCCGAGCTAATTATGTTTTGTATAATAAATTCAAAACTTGCTCCATATCAGCCTAGATGTATTGAGCAAGATATGAATCTCATCGAACAGGCAATTCTGGCTCGAAGCGCAAAGATTTATTTATGGTAACATGAAAGATTTTTTTTTTGGCAAGTGTTCCCCTCACATTATTTCATTCACTCGTCTTCCTCCTCTTTTTTCCACTTATCTTTTCTTCTTCTTTTCGTTTTATCTTTTCTTCTTTCTCCCTTTTTTTTGCTCTGCCAATTTTTTCAGGGGGGGGGCCTGAGACAGCCACTAGCTGTTGCGTTCTTAATTTATTTTTTTTCCTTCTTGTTTTTTCTGTTTTCTGTTCAGATTTCATGTTAGCATTTTCGCATCCCGTTTATTTTTTGCTCTTATCCATTTCTTTCCCGACTAAAATTTCTGTTTCACTTTGCCATCTCTTTATTTCTAACCCCTTTCTCACTTGTTTATTAGTAGGCCCTATTTCAGGATGATTAGATGTGTTCACTCCAATTATTGGTCCTTTTCCTTTCTCCTCTTGTTTCTTTATTCTTTCCCACTCTCATTGTTTGTCTCGCCCACAAGAGGTGAAGGCGAGACTAATACCCCTTTCATAGTGAGAGCCGAAGTGGAGTTAGTCCGGAGTCCAGGAGGAGTTACTCCACTTTGGAGGGCAATATGAAAATTCTGAGATTAGTTGATCCGGATTCCATATCAATTTGTTGTGTACAAAAAACGCTCCTTTTATAAGGCATAAAAATGGGACGTTTAACGCACAGTCACTAATACGCGCCGCTGTCTTCGCATCGTGCAGGCAATCTACGTGTATAGTGGCGGGCTGCTACATTGCGGTGCAGGGGTGTTCAACTTACATATCGTGAGCGCACTCAGCTGCGTGTTTTCACTTCTTCTCCTTTCTCTCCTTTTCTTATCATTTTTCCTGGCATTACTTGTTTTCATAAATTTCCCTCTCACTTTCCTTGTTTTCTCACTCCCTTCAGTTTTGTAACTGTTCTTGATCACTTGCATTCATTGGCACACCCCCGGTCAAAAGTGGTACGGTCCTATCCAACATACACTCAAGTCGTCGCTGTACGAATAATGAAAACGTGCAAAATTCTTCACGCGTTGCGTTGCCTAGCTATGCGTGTGTACTGTGTACACACAATGCCATCGGCTGAACCCGCCAAACTATAGTGACCAATTATTGCAAAAGCTTTTGCAAATGTGAAAAGTGACAGAGGTTTTTTTTATCCAATCAAAATAATTCTTAGGTATTCGCAATCTACAGCATTTTCTGCAAAATGTCTTTTTTTGATAGGGTCTATTGTGACGTATATATTTTTTTACAACAATGTGAAGTCGCACCAAACGTTTCGTTTCCTGCACTTGCCCATTGGCTCATGTACAAATGGATTTCCAAAATCATCAAGAAAGGTTCCAAAAACCTCAAAAGTGACAGAACTTAATTTGACTAAAATTAAATGAAAATCATATCATGTTCAAGGTGAGAATCTGCTCTATTCTATTCTGTTTTGATAGATCACCTTGTTGACGCGTTTGGGAGATATCTTAGCAAATCCGTCAAAAAAGGCGTATTTTTTTATTATTCTCCATAGGGAAATAATTTAACACGCTACGCACTGCAAAAAAGGAGCGCAAACAAATTGATATGAAAGCGGTGTACTCAACCCACTTCGAGAAGAGGGTTACAAACGGAGTTACTCCGCACCGGAAATGCGGTATGCACTTATCGCTGTGATCTCGCAACACGTATGGCGCGAACTCGCTTGGAAACCATGGCAACAACAGCGGATACACCGCTGCGGTGTTTGCCAATATGAAAGGGGGTTTAAAGTCGGTCCGCAGTACAAGCGTATAAACTCAATCCGGAGTTATTCCGGAGTAACTCAACTTCGCCTTCAGTATGAAAACGGTATAAATGTCGTCCGCCCGTCGATTCCCAGAGAGGGTTAGCCGATTCTGCGGTGCAAGATAGACCATAAAAGCCAATTCTGCATCGGCCTATGGTTCTGAGCCAAAAGCCGATGCACGTGTAAACAGGGCTTCCAAACGCGTACTGAATGTTGCTGTCTCGAAATGTACGCGTGGGAACGTCTCGGCCGGTTTAACCGCAAAGTAGTAAGCTAGCGACGCACTATTGTTTCATGTTCGCCGACCGTATGGAAAATACATTCACAAGGGCGCGCTTGCCACCTGTCTTAGGTCGATGACATTGCTTTCTATTACAATTAGGTTTATTTTATACGGAGTTTTTAATGGGATGGTCCGGGCTGAAAGTATGTATAGCTTAAAGGAATTGTTTAACTTTGTGAGCAGCCGATTAAAAAAATTCTCAAACCAAGATGAAACATGTGTACAAGTGCATGTATTAGAACTAATAAACCCTGAAAACAACCATAATTGAGAATAAAAAGCTAAAACTACAAGGCAATCCCCGATTTTGTAAATAGGCGTCTTAATAGACACCTAACTAGTACACATAAGTGTATGGGATGAAATTAAGATGGTGTTTCCGGTCACTTTATATTTCAATTTTTGAAGCACTAAATAATCATTTTCGAACGCAATTTTTTCTGGGCTTCATTTTTGGAACATATCACAGACACAGGTGACAAGTGTAACCAATCACTTTAATGAATAGAGTAGAATTCACTGAGTAAAATACCGAAAATTTCATCAAAATCGGATAACAAAGTTATTGAATTTTAAAATTTAGCAATATTTTGTTCGAACAATTATCATTCACATCACGACATCCATACAATTAATCATTAACTTATCAACCAATCATAACTGATTACATATCCAATATCAGAATATTCCTGAATTTGATCTGAATATAATAATGGTTTATTTTAGCTAGACGGATGCGATGGCCCCGGTCTTCTGTCTTCGTTTTCCAGACACCCAACAACAGGTCTGGAAAACGAAGACGGAAGACCGGGACATGCGTTATGTCAATGGTATAAAATTTTAATGCCCAGCTGAGCGCGATATATTATCTATATCAATCAATTATCATTCACATTACGATATCCATACAATTAATCATTAACCAATCATAATTCATTACATATCCAATATCAGAATATTCCTGAATTTGATCTGAATATAATAATGGTTTATTTTAGCTAGACGGATGCGATGGCCCCGGTCTTCTGTCTTCGTTTTCCAGACACCCAACAACAGGTCTGGAAAACGAAGATCGAAGACCGGGACATGCGTTATGTCAATGGTATAAAATTTTAATGCCAGCTGAGCTGAGCGCAATATATTGCTCAATCAATTATCATTCACATTACGATATCCATACAATTAATCATTAACCAATCATAATTCATTACATATCCAATATCAGAATATTCCTGAATTTGATCTGAATATAATGGTTTATTTTAGCTAGACGGATGCGATGGCCCCGGTCTTCTGTCTTCGTTTTCCAGACACCCAACAACAGGTCTGGAAAACGAAGATCGAAGACGGGGACATGCGTTATGTCAATGGTATAAAATTTTAATGCCAGCTGAGCTGAGCGCGATATATTGCTCAATCACTTATCATTCACATTACGATATCCATACAATTAATCATTAACCAATCATAATTCATTACATATCCAATATCAGAATATTCCTGAATTTGATCTGAATATAATAATGGGTTATTTTAGCTAGACGGATGCGATGGCCCCGGTCTTCTGTCTTCGTTTTCCAGACACCCAACAACAGGTCTGGAAAACGAAGACGGAAGACCGGGGACATGCGTTATGTCAATGGTATAAAATTTTAATGCCAGCTGAGCTGAGCGCGATATATTGCTCAATCAATTATCATTCACATTACGATATCCATACAATTAATCATTAACCAATCATAATTCATTACATATCCAATATCAGAATATTCCTGAATTTGATCTGAATATAATGGTTTATTTTAGCTAGACGGATGCGATGGCCCTGGTCTTCTGTCTTCGTTTTCCAGACACCCAACAACAGGTCTGGAAAACGAAGATCGAAGACCGGGGACATGCGTTATGTCAATGGTATAAAATTTTAATGCCAGCTGAGCTGAGCGCGATATATTGCTCAATCAATTATCATTCACATTACGATATCCATACAATTAATCATTAACCAAGCATAATTCATTACATATCCAATATCAGAATATTCCTGAATTTGATCTGAATATAATAATGGTTTATTTTAGCTAGACGGATGCGATGGCCCCGGTCTTCTGTCTTCGTTTTCCAGACACCCAACAACAGGTCTGGAAAACGAAGATCGAAGACCGGGGACATGCGTTATGTCAATGGTATAAAATTTTAATGCCAGCTGAGCGCGATATATTGCTCAATCAATTATCATTCACATTACGATATCCATACAATTAATCATTAACCAATCATAATTCATTACATATCCAATATCAGAATATTCCTGAATTCGATCTGAATATAATAATGGTTTTTTAGCTAGACGGATGCGATGGCCCCGGTCTTCTGTCTTCGTTTTCCAGACACCCAACAACAGGTCTGGAAAACGAAGACGGAAGACCGGGGACATGCGTTATGTCAATGGTATAAAATTTTAATGCCAGCTGAGCTGAGCGCGATATATTGCTCAATCAATTATCATTAACTTATCAACCAATCATAATTCATTACATATCCAATATCAGAATATTCCTGAATTTGATTTGAATATAATAATGGTTTATTTTTGCTAGACGGATGCGATGGCCCCGGTCTTCTGTCTTCGTTTTCCAGACACCCAACAACAGGTCTGGAAAACGAAGATCGAAGACCGGGGACATGCGTTATGTCAATGGTATAAAATTTTAATGCCAGCTGAGCTGAGCGCAATATATTGCTCAATCAATTATCATTCACATTACGATATCCATACAATTAATCATTAACCAATCATAATTCATTACATATCCAATATCAGAATATTCCTGAATTTGATCTGAATATAATGGTTTATTTTAGCTAGACGGATGCGATGGCCCGGTCTTCTGTCTTCGTTTTCCAGACACCCAACAACAGGTCTGGAAAACGAAGATCGAAGACCGGGGACATGCGTTATGTCAATGGTATAAAATTTTAATGCCAGCTGAGCTGAGCGCGATATATTGCTCAATCACTTATCATTCACATTACGATATCCATACAATTAATCATTAACCAATCATAATTCATTACATATCCAATATCAGAATATTCCTGAATTTGATCTGAATATAATAATGGGTTATTTTAGCTAGACGGATCCGATGGCCCGGTCTTCTGTCTTCGTTTTCCAGACACCCAACAACAGGTCTGGAAAACGAAGACGGAAGACCGGGGACATGCGTTATGTCAATGGTATAAAATTTTAATGCCAGCTGAGCTGAGCGCGATATATTGCTCAATCAATTATCATTAACTTATCAACCAATCATAATTCATTACATATCCAATATCAGAATATTCCTGAATTTGATTTGAATATAATAATGGTTTATTTTTGCTAGACGGATGCGATGGCCCCGGTCTTCTGTCTTCGTTTTCCAGACACCCAACAACAGGTCTGGAAAACGAAGATCGAAGACCGGGGACATGCGTTATGTCAATGGTATAAAATTTTAATGCCAGCTGAGCTGAGCGCGATATATTGCTCAATCACTTATCATTCACATTACGATATCCATACAATTAATCATTAACCAATCATAATTCATTACATATCCAATATCAGAATATTCCTGAATTTGATCTGAATATAATAATGGGTTATTTTAGCTAGACGGATGCGATGGCCCCGGTCTTCTGTCTTCGTTTTCCAGACACCCAACAACAGGTCTGGAAAACGAAGACGGAAGACCGGGGACATGCGTTATGTCAATGGTATAAAATTTTAATGCCAGCTGAGCTGAGCGCGATATATTGCTCAATCAATTATCATTAACTTATCAACCAATCATAATTCATTACATATCCAATATCAGAATATTCCTGAATTTGATTTGAATATAATAATGGTTTATTTTTGCTAGACGGATGCGATGGCCCCGGTCTTCTGTCTTCGTTTTCCAGACACCCAACAACAGGTCTGGAAAACGAAGATCGAAGACCGGGGACATGCGTTATGTCAATGGGAGAACATGTGTAGGGGGCAAGGTCCAAAGTCCATTCTAACCCGCGCACGTGTTTTGTACACACTTTGCACTGCTTTGTACACACTTCGTGCGTGAACTACAAACGCTTTCACACGAGTGTGATATGTGTCCCCGGTCTTCGGTCTTCGGTCTTCGTTTTCCAGACACCCGCTGGCCACTGCATTTTATTATCGTATTGCTTACTCGTATGTAAATCATTCTTCTATTATATAATCGCCACAATTTGCAATTCTTTAATTTATCATTTGTTTTTGTATTTCTTTATATCTATTATGATTACCGTGTTTCATTTATTGAATTTTCAATAAATGCAGAAACAAACTGAAAAAAAACTGAAGAATGAAAGTATATGCTTCATTGAAAATGATTTTCTGGAATCATTTAAAGAAAACCATTATCGGGTAGAATAATCATTCACTGTTAACACCCCCCCCCCCACCACCACCCATTCGAGTTTTTCTTCTCTATCTCTTTCTCTCTTCCAAATCTCGTATTGTTATGGCTGAAGTGATGTTTGGAGAATGCATTTTCTTTAGCATTCCTTTATTCATCATTAGTGGTTAACCGACCTTGTATCATCAAACGCGCGCATTAGTTCTTCAGAAGTCATAAGATGCCTTCAACTTTGCAAAGTCCTTATTGAAAAAAACTTAAATTTATAATTTCTAATGATACTAAGTTAAGTAGAAATAACCCTATATATATATATATATATATATATATATATATAAACAGGATATAAAGGACATTGCGCACCAAAAGAAAATCACAAGCAAAAAAAAAATTTCTTCACTTTTAAACTCGTCAGGGGAGGGGGGGCAGAATTACGTCGCTTGCGTGGGTTGTGACTCGTCGGGGTCTGCTCCCCCCCCCCCCCCGTGTGTTAAAGACTCGTGTGCTAAAGTGGCACTTAAAAAGGATTCATAAAAAATAAGATGGAAATTCGAGGCTTGAATGTTTACTACCAGTGGATAGGATAAAAGTCTTACATTCCATATCTGGCCAGAAAAGGGTACCTCGACCGGCTCATTTAAAAAATAATTCAGTATTTATGAAGACTACACCTGACGGGACCAATTTCATTACTTGAGAGAGTAAAATGACCCTAATTCTTCCGCCAGTAAAAATATAGTTCCATGGTGATGTATCTTTCCAATTTGGAAAAAGTAAGTTCAGTAGGTACCCTCCCTAGTATCAGTGTTAGATTGTCAGTCATATTCATTCATTTTTGTCAATCAGCAATATCAAATATAAAAAAATTGAACAATGGGTTGGCTCGAATGAAACTATATGGCCTGCCAGTTGTGATAGGCCCGTGCAACCAGCAGTATTGCTGTGTTGCTGCCCTCTATGTTCGTTGGTTAGTAGTACCTTTAGATGCCCTTTCGTGCCACTAATAAAGACTTCATTTGGATAGTCTGCTGTGATTGTACATGAAAGCGTTGCCATGGTGTTGTTACGAAACCTCATCACAGTTGTGTACATCTCATCTACTCCTAAAGGGAAAATAAATAACGATCATTAAAGGAGAATGAAACATTTGGAATAAGTTGTGAAAGTTACAAAATCGAAGAATAAGATCAATGAAGTTTGGTTAAAATTAGTCAAGCAATAAATAAATGATCATTTGAATGCTGAGAATTCAAAAGCAATAATTTGATATCCTCACATTGGTAATGAAAATGTGCAATGTCATACAATCCCTACGCCTATATAAACATCACATTTTGTTCATGCTAACGATAGAACAATCATTTCTGTCATGAAAACTATATTTCACGTCCTCTCATAAAAATAGAAAACCTAATCTTGCATGCAGTACAGTGCGTATCAAAAAAAGTTTACACTTAGAAAAAATCCTGTAAAATTATATATTTGTAATATCCTGAGGATTTTTCCACATTTTAAGATTGGTACAGATCCATTTAAGCAAATGACGATATAACTGTCGAAAAATATTTCCGCTTGAGTGAGCACCACTTACTTTTGAAAAGTTGGTGAAAAATGATTTGCGCAGAACTTTGAAATAGTTATGCGAATAAAAGTAGACCTTAATCATGAAGAACACGTGGAAATTAGCAAGTTAAAACTGATATGAAGATATCTTTTACCTTTTTAAACTTGTTTCCTTGCCCAAAACACTTCGAAGAGTGCATTGCGCCCCATCCCACTCCCCCACACACCGAGTCCATCGTGACGATATTTGCTTTACACTGAGCTGTGATTTACATGAAATGGCTTAGGCTTGATTTTCATTTTGTTAATCATTGCCAAGCTTGGGAAAGTGTGGAGAAACAAGTATTAAATGAAAATGAAATGTAAACCAACTTTAAATGATAAAAACTTAGTGAAAAATGCCGGAGAAGTCTGATATAAACTTTTGTTCAGATTCAGTTATGTCCTCAGATCCAGCTGGCACAAAAAGGGTAAAGGTTGTGCTTACTAAGTGTTGAAATTTCAAATTTGGGCGGCAAAATTGTTACAAAATGCTTGAATGTATCCGTTTTATTTCAATTGGCTAAAAGTGCTAGGGAAATTTATGAGAAATGCTTCGCAGGGTAAGTTTGATTTCACCCTTTCCCCTTGACACAGCGTGAAAACAAGCATTTCTGCACAAACAGATTTCTGCGAGCTTTACAAAAATGGACAGTGCTCACTCAAGTGTAACATTCTGTCAAAACTTTTACCTTCATTGGATAGATGAGACCCAAACCCATAATTATATGTGAAAAAATTACCCACATGTTGTATATTTATTAATTCCCAGGGCATTTTCAAAGTGTAAACTTTTTTTTGATACGCACTGTATAGACGAGATATAAGAGAAATAACGTTGAAATATGCACGTAATGTGGAACTTGTGTGTGTGTAATATCACATATATTTCTAATTGCTAGAGGGATTACCTACAGCAGTGGTGATATAAGCCGCAGTGGTGATATAAGCACCAACATTTTCATACCTTTCTCATTGACCTTCCTATATTGTTTTGAATATGTACTATTGCTTCGATTATATTATTTATTTTGTTTAACGGAAATAAATAAATCTAAATATAAAATCTATTCTATTTTTTCCTTTAAAATATTATTGATCCGTTTCTTTGATTTATAATTCACTTAGTTTTAAGAGTTTCGTTATCTTTTATGGTTGACATAAGAAGGTAATAGATATCCATATAATTTAAGCAAAATCTACCCGATTTATCATCTGTTCATCAACATTTTAGATATAAAAAGTTTTCTGGTTTACTTTTTGTCCGTTTATTTATTTCTATCTAGCTTGTGCTTTTTTCTGTTTGTTTATTACCATATAAACAGAATAAAATATACATGTTCGAATCTAACAAATCGTACGAATCATTATCATTTCAGCGGTATTAACAAAATACTACTTTTTTCCATGGGGTTTTAATAACGTTAATACAGGCTTATGAATATAGTATATGCATATAATAATTGATCCTCATTGAGGATATCAATAATTATATTAATAATATATGAATTAGTTAGAGACTTGCAAACATACATTGAATTGCCAATAGCCATTAAATAAAATGATTGGAGAGAATGTGTAGAAGAGATAACAAGTCGTACAAGTGGTTGTTAAGTACAAAAATGTGAAATGAATATTATGGAATGAATATGATGAACATTTGAAGAAAAATGAACAAAGGTTCATTTATTTTGAAAAGATTTACTGTTTCAAGTGAAATACTTCAAAATAACATCTTCCAACTTAGACTCTCTTTATAAGTTATATTAAAGTAGTATGAGTCTAAGTTGGCAGTTGTGAAGCAATCTATTGTCTGCTTTTCCCTATTCAACAATAAAACTCCTTGGCCTTTAAAAAGGCGAGGCCTGCATAACAAAAGCTTTTACAAAGACATTCTAGAATGTTCCTTATCATAAATGAATGTAATTGCTCTTACAATTCTTCTTATATGTAACAAACTCTATATAAGAGTCTAAGTTGGAAGAGCTCATACACGTCCCTTATCTTTCAAAGAACAATGGATTGATATGTTTACCGTCATCATTGAGGACCCCACTTGTTATAGATGATATCGGTGCTACTCCATTGAAGATCATTGTAGTCATATAGACCATGTACACACCCATGTCGTAGAGGGCTCCACCACCATAATCTGACGAAAACGTGAAAGAGAAAAGATAAAAATCAACAAGGCTGACGGTTAGAGGAATTGGAATTATATATAGGAGCCCACCACCCCGAGAGGAATTATGGGGAGCCCACCACTCCCGAGAGGAATTAGAATTATATAGGAGTCAATTACCACCCTCGAGAGGAATTATGATTATATAGGAACACCCCCCCCCCCCCGATGAATAAGAATTATATAGGGAGCCCACCAATCAACACCCCCTCCGCGAATTCCCCTCCCTGACCATTTCGTTTTAACCCCGAATCAG
The DNA here is from genome assembly GCF_018143015.1 of Lytechinus variegatus. NCBI lineage: Eukaryota > Metazoa > Echinodermata > Echinoidea > Temnopleuroida > Toxopneustidae > Lytechinus > Lytechinus variegatus. The sequence continues at coordinate 206,946 of NC_054758.1, forward strand.
GAGGCGATTAATCCCTCTGCATGGGAAATTTCATTGAGACTGTCAATAATATATACATTTACACTAGTATTATATACATTTACACTAGTATTAAAGAAACAGGATGTTTCTTTGACATTCATTTTCATTTGATTCCACTGCTTCGCTGTTAATTCTTTATACAGGCCCTATAGATTTTGTATTTTTAGACTAGGTATATACCTAGTTCTAGATTATTTGAATGATCTATTCTGTTTTTTTTTTTACTTACTTTATTTTGGTATTTTCTGTCAGATTATGTGATATGCTTGTATTATGTTTTAGATTCAGTGTTTTTTAGTTAAAATATTTATTCAATAAAGACTATTTAAAAGAAATATAAATTTCATGCAGTTTCATCAACGTTGAGCAATTATTTTTCTGCAAAAGTATTGAAGCATGATTGGTTATAAATGGCTTATTTTTTCATTCTTTGTTATGAAAATTACCCGCCTGAATAAAATATGTGAAAAAAGGGTAAAATAATATGATTTGTTTTACAATTTTCTGTATTCTGAATAATTATTTGACAATGTGAACAGTGATTATGTTGATATTGTAACCATATATACGAATTAATAATATGCAAATTACCCATGGAAATCATAAAATTACCCGCACATTGGCTATAAAAAAAATGAAATTGTGTGGCAGGAGTGAAATAATCTCTGAAAAATAGTTTTGGATAAAATCATTTATTTTCTGGACATTCAAAATGGCCACCATGTGCCCCTGTACACTATATTATGTACAACATGAGTAGGCAAAACTAATTTTCACAAAAATGAGCACTAAACTGCAAGAAAACGAGTACACCGTCTCCATAATGCTCCTGCTGCCCCCCCCCCCCCACGACCACCACCATGCCCACCAGTTTCTGGTATCACAATCCTAAAACATTTCCAATAGACTCTATTTTGTTAAAATGGCACTTTAAAAAATCACAGAAAATAAGGTTGAAATTCGATGATTGAATGCAATACCAGTGGATAGGATAACATGTCTGACATTCCATATCTAACCCCAAAAAACGGTACCTCGACTGGCTCATTTTAAAGATAAATAGGCATTTATGACGACTACACCTGACGGGATCAAATTCATCACTTGAGACAGCAAAATGGCCCTAATTCTTCCGCCAGTAAAAAAAATAGTTCCAAAGTGGTGATCACAGAGATACGGAAAAGAGAGATCAGTATAGGCACCCTCCCTTGAATTGATTGTCAATTATATTCATTCATTTCTGTCAATCAGCAATGTCAAAATTACAAATTAAGAATTGGTTGGCTCGAATGAATATCTTTTGCCTGCCAATTGTAACTAGGCCCGTAAAACCGATGTTGTTGTGCTCAGACATGGGCTTTGCCAACCCTGTCCGCAACAACACGTCCTTGAATTCATTCCCTCCTCCCCACCCTTGGTCCCCATCCCGCATATGAACTTCCTCAGAATACTAATTATAGTGTGTGAAAAATGAAATAAAAATTTATACAAATTTGAAAAAAATGTTTCCTTGCCTCTTTTTATCGTTCTTTCTCTGTCTGGTGTATATATTCCAAAATTTATAAGCACAGATTTGACGTCACCAAGTTGCCCCGATGAGACAAGTTCCCGGATCTTAGCGCTGACGGGAAAGAAACGGGTCCACATTGCCTGCATGAAGAAAAATTGCAATACAATGAAAGGAGAAAAGGGGGCAGGCACTTCCACCCCCCGCCCCCAATTCAGGCTCTGCTGGTGATTGCCTTTGAAATATTGGCCCCAAAATAAAAATAAGATAACTCCATGGCATTTATAGTGCAATCTACCTATAAATATTTTATTCCAAACGCAGCAAGAAAATTGAAATAAGAGAGCTTGGATCAGTGTCATAGTGTCTTTTACTGATTATCTTAGAAAATAAAACTGCATTTTGGATTGGTGAATGGTACACAAAGCCCTAAAATAATGCGAGCGAACAGTGTGAGCAAAAATTGTGACAATTTTAATAGCAGAATCTGACAAATATAGAATTTGACAAAATATTCAGAAAATAATGTATTTTACTCGTTCAATTTCTTGTTTTTCTGTTCCCATCTCAGTCATGAAACTGTTGAGGGCATGATCCCACAAGCCCCCCCCCCCTCACTTCCATCATCTCTACGACAGTGATTGGCAAGGTTGGTATAAAAAATGTATTTTCTGGTAGAGAGCGTTTAAGACATTAACCGCTACCCCCCCCCCCCCCCCCCGCCCATGCAAAAAAAACCCACTTACCTCCATGAAAAACACATCATTCTTCTTGGCCGTTTTCAATATATCTTGTGTTTCTCGTAAGGTGAGTGCTAGTGGTTTTTCACATAATACATGTTTCTTGTGATTCAGGAATAACATACACAGATCATGATGTGCTGTGTTAATGGCCCCAATGTAGACTACGTCTGTAATGAAGAGAAATAAAGGGCAATTTTTAAAACCTTTGATTATTTATTATGTTTATAGCATGGCTGCATGTATGGGAAGAGGTGGGCGGTTGTTTCCATCCCGAAAGAAGGAAAAAGAGAAGGTCACAAGTGAAACTAAGAGAAAGGGGAGATATTGCTCTCTTCTTTGGGATTCAAATTCATTTTATGATGGTGAGTGCCAAGAGCCCTCCCAAACACCCCCTTCATGGTAATGAGTGCCAACCTAGCCCTTTCAAGCACCCCCCCCCCCCATTCATGAGGGTGAGTGCCAAGTGCCCTCCTAGGTACCCCCATTCATGGGAATACAGTGCCAAGAGCCCTCCCAAACACCCCCCCCCCCCCCCCCTTCATGGGAAGGAGTGTCAACTGGTTTTCCAAGCACCCCCATCCCCCCTCCCATTCATGATGGTGAGTGCCAAGAGACCTCCCAAGCACCCCCGTCATGGTAATGAGTGCCAAGTGCCCTCCTAAGTACCCCCATTTATCATGTTTATGGGAATAAGTGCCAAGAGCCCTCCCGAGCACCCCCCCCCCCCTTCATGGGAATGAGTGCCAACCGTGCCCTTTCAAGCACCCCCCCCCCCCCCCATTCATGATGGTGAGTGCCAAGAGCCCTCCCAAGCACCCCCCCCCTTCATGGGAATGAGTGCCAAGAGCCCTTTCAAGCACCCCCCCCCCCCTTCATGGGGGTGAGAGCCAAGTGTCCTCATAAGAAAGGGGAGATATTGCTCTCTTCTTTGGAATTCAAATTCATTTTATGATGGTGAGTGCCAAGAGCCCTCCCAAACACCCCCTTCATGGTATTGAGTGCCAAGTGCCCTCCTAAGTACCCCTATTCATGGGAATACAGTGCCAAGAGCCCTCCCAAACACCCCCTTCATGGTAATGAGTGCCAACCTAGCCCTTTCAAGCACCCCCCCCCCCATTCATGAGGGTGAGTGCCAAGTGCCCTCCTAAGTACCCCTATTCATGGGAATACAGTGCCAAGAGCCCTCCCAAACACCCCCCCCCTTCATGGGAAGGAGTGTCAACTGGTTTTCCAAGCACCCCCATCCCCCCTCCCATTCATGATGGTGAGTGCCAAGAGACCTCCCAACAAGCACCCCCGTCATGGTAATGAGTGCCAAGTGCCCTCCTAAGTACCCCCATTTATCATGTTCATGGGAATAAGTGCCAAGAGCCCTCCCGAGCACCCCCCCCCCTTCATGGGAATGAGTGCCAACCGTGCCTTTCAAGCACCCCCCCCCCCATTCATGATGGTGAGTGCCAAGAGCCCTCCCAAGCACCCCCTTCATGGTATTGAGTGCCAAGAGACCTCCAAGCACCCCCGTCATGGTAATGAGTGCCAAGTGCCCTCCTAAGTACCCCCATTTATCATGTTCATGGGAATAAGTGCCAAGAGCCCTCCCAAGCACACCCCCCCCTTCATGGGAATGAGTGCCCAGAGCCCTCCCAAGCACCCCCCCTTCATGGTAATGAGTGCCAAGTGCCCTCCTAAGTACCCCCCCCCCTTCATGGGAATGAGTGCCAAGAGCCCTTTCAAGCACCCCCCCCCCCCTTCATTGGGGTGAGAGCCAAGTGTCCTCATAAGTACCCCCCCCCGTTCATGGGAATGAGTGCCAATAGCCCTCCTGAGTACCCCCCCCCCCCTTCATGGGAATGAGTGCCAACTGCGCTCCAAGCACCCCCCCCCCCCCTTTCATGGGAATGAGTGCCAAGTGCCCTCCTAAGTACCCCCCCCCCCTTTCATGGGAATGAGTGCCAACCGTGCCCTTTCAAGCACCCCCCCCCCCCTTCACGGGGACCCGGAGGGGCCACTTACATTGACGAGTGGATATCATGCACGACCCAAAAAAACACGTAAAAAGGATGTCTTTTTCACGATATGGCACGTTACATACGTAACGTGATAAGGGTGTCAAAAACACAAAAATAATGAAAAAAGCCTATTTCGCTAGGAAAATTAGGTGTTTAGGATTGAATTTGCGGGGATGATGAAACAAATTTAAGATGTTTTATAAAGGATGTCCTTTTGCCTTAACACTTCGTGTTTAGAGTCTGATTTGCGCGAGGTGAGAAGGTGGGATCGTACTAAACCAAATAAGGTAAAGCCGACGACCGAAGGACCCGTAATAATAAAACATTCCTGTACTTGTTTAGGGGTTCATTTCAGGGACTATTTGCCAAGAGTATCGTTTTGTTTCCAAAACTTGTTAAGGGTAGGGTTTCACACGCCAATACTTGTTAAGGGGTGCATTTTCAGAATAAGTAAAAATTACGTGTTTAGGGTGCTTTTCGAGACCCCATGGTTGCGCATGGTATTCACTCGTGAATGGAAGTGCCCCCCCCCCGGGCACGGGGATGAGAGCCAAGAGCCCTCCCAAGCACCCTTCCCCCCTTTCATGGGAATGAGAGCCAAGTACCCTTCCAAGCGCCTCCCCCCCTTCAATCACCAACAGTGTCTTTTGTAGGTCTAGAGGTGGAGGTCAGTTATACTCACCAACATTTGGATCCTGAGCGAGCTCTTCATAGCTTGCATAGGCGCTTGGAATCTTGAATTTAGTCGCAAACTTCTGCGATCTTTCCAACGATCTTGTTGCGATACCTACGACGAGATGGCTGTCGGAATGGCCTTGTAAACTGGAAACAAAATCGTTTGATATTTCCCCTCCCGCACAGATTCCCCAACGTAGAGGCGACGCAATGATGGAAGCCATGCTCGCAAGAAGTTTATTGTCATATCAGTATCATGCTTTGAGGACTTTGAACGTTAACTGATTTAACAATGTCACCCACAAAGTCAAATAAAATTATAAATTAATCATCTAAAAAAACATGAACTTGCATCGTGAAAATCAAATAGCGGAGAGCGAGGTCAGTTCTTTTTCCCTTTTATTTTGGTGTTATATTGTTGTTGTTTTTTTCAAAACTTTTCGTTATTGAAAATCTTTTTTTTTTATATGCCGCCCAGCACGTGATTTTCCACTATGCTGTGACTGGATTTAGGTTTTGATTGATTGATTGATTTTATTCGTCAAGAATATCAAAAGAGATTGAAATTGAAGAATACCTTGACAGGATATATAGCACACATGAAAGCCGAAAGGCTTATTTCCAATGGGGTTCTATAGTTAGTATAAACATTAAAATATTGTAACAAAACTGGAATATGGAAAAAAAATAATAAAATACATACATACATATCCATCAGTCAAATAATATGCAAGCATCTGAAGCAAACAACAATCCTCCTAATATGTGAAACAAGATTATATTTGAACATACCCTAATGTATACATTATCTATTGAAATGTGTGATTTTTAATGGTAATATTTCTCTCGAGTAGCTTCCAGTTTTAGGTGCTTCTTTAATGCACTCTTAAATTGAGAAAATATTTTAACTGCTTTTACTTTATTGGGAAGAGCATTCAAAGATTTTCTTATAGTTCAGGTCACGGCTTTCACTTTACAATCCCATGCGAAATAAACCCCCAAGAATACCTTTGTAATGATATTTTACTTTCTTCCTCTTTCAAATCAAAAAGTTTACAATCATATGAATCAATATTTTGTACATTGTAAACGAAACAAAGAAATGTGTCAATATAAATGAGATTACAAAATTTAAGAATTTATGACAAATGAAATTAACTGCCCAATTTCTCTTGCATAACAATGTGAACGCAGAGAGAAAAACAAAAAAAATATATCAATCGACAAATAAAAACAGACTATGACCTTTATCCCTGAACAGAATAGCAATAATCACTTTTGAACAAAAATGTACAACAACAATAACAAAAACAACACAAATGAATAGATGATTACTTTAAAGGTTAAGTAGAGGAAAGTTATTTTGCCTAAACTTCTTTTTTTAACTCTTTGCATGCTGAATTAATTTTGGGGGATAATAATGACAATAATTGTTTTCATGTTATTTTTTTTATTCAAGATTTTCATATTGCACCATTGATACGTACATGTATTATCATTATAGATGTTATCCAGGAATTATTGCCTTCTATTAGCTTCTCAAATTGAAGGTAGGGGAGAAAACAAATTATTACGATTGTTGAATTTAATTGTATACGAATGTGCAAGACAGCAAATCAGCGCACATCTTGTTACCTAAACTTTCAAAACAACCTAAACTCTTTTGATATTAGAAAAAGAGCGCCATCTCTCGTTGATTTCATGAGCACATTTAACGACGAAGGTTGCTGTTTTTGTTGTGAGGCAACAAAATAAAATATAGAGTATACTAAGATCAGGAAAAGGTTAGGAAAGGAGAGAGAGAACAGAAAAAGTTTCAGTGAGGAAAGTCCAAAATAATGAACAAGTCAAAAAATGCATTCAATATGAAAATAAGTTTTCATTTAGGCATATAAGTATTGGCAAACTAAAACATCAACACAATTATTTTTGAAAAGTTTCATTTTGTATAGATATAGGACAGGGATCTGCATGGGAACAAGGGGAATGGACAATGGCCGAAGTAAGGTAATTCACAAAGATAATTAATTTATAACATAATGTTTCTTAAAGTAAAATATACCAGGTTTTCTTATGATTCACTGGCGGACCGGGGGGGGGGGGCACAGCCGGCCCGGGGAGTCCCCAGTAGATAGGTGCAAGAAAGAATATACTGGACAAATAAGATATGAATTTATATCGGTTTCAAAATATCTGTAATTATCATATGGAACTTCAAATTGGTCACATTTGTGATGTCATATGATCGGAGAGGCAATGACTTCTGTTCCATTCCAAATAAAGGTCAATTTCTTCAAATTAGGCCTATCATGGACCTACCAGCAAATCCATGGGCCTATCGTGAGTATGTGCCCACACACAAAACATGTGATACCAAATTAAACCGTGTCCCACTGTTGGAATAGGCAAAGGGTCCTTCTTGGAGAATAACACGAATCCATGAAATTAAAGTACATTAATTATATGGTCCATGAGAAAGTTATATCCCGGCCATGCACTGACTTGTCATGATGTCATATATATTCAAATATTATCAATAAGAAGTTGTAAAAGAATACTGATAAAAAAAACACAAGTACGAACATTCGGGGTTCCCTTTTACTCTTATTTTAATTTTCTATTGTCCTTTCGAGCCCACCCTCAAACATACACCTGTAATTTACAAGTAACCTTCATAATCCCTTTTATATTTTTATGTAGTATTATCAGGGTTTTTCTTATATAATGTTCTTCGTCATTCGGTCTACGTGGCGTGGCCTGTATGACTCACACTATTTACCATTTTTTAATTCAGTTCATGACGTGACTGAGGACTGGCTGGATTACGTAGCCAATACATAAACAAGATCACAATTGATATAAGCTATTTCGTGATTGGCCGGTGTTTAGTCACGTGATCCCTTCCAAAACGGGCGCGCCATTTTGACGTGCTTTTCTCCGCGCCGCATGTGCTGATATCTCGTTGTGTACTATATGCACGATTGTCGATCTCGCGAGCATATACGCTATATGCAACACGACGCGCGCATGTTGTTGTTATTTACGATTTGTTTGCCACACGCCATCACCATCGATTGAGACGGGAATCGACAACTAATTCATCAAAATCTAACGGTTTTTCTCGACGGAAGATGTCGTTAGCTACACCAATGAATTCCTTATTTCATCAAGGTGTTCACGGATCGCCTACACAACGCCTAGATTTTGGCGATGCTCTCGGTTCCGAAGGCGAAAGTGACGCTAGTTTTGCCGCTTACTCTGATTTCAACGATTTGCAAGAAGAGAGGATTGATCACAGTCCCATTTCAAGTTCATTTTCTGATGATCGTGATGACTCCTTAAATCTCACGGCAGAATGGGATCCCGCCTTGGCAACTCCAAAAAGCAGCCCATCAAAACGGCCCGTGCAACGAAGACCAGTTTCAAGACTTCATGGTGGCGAAAATTCAGTTGCATCTCCCCTTTTCCGAAGGCCAAGCGACTCAAGTTGCAGTCCCTCTCCAATGTTAATATGCGGAAGTAGCCCCGCCTCCTCCGCAGGGGGAAGCGACTCTGTTGGTTCTCCACCCCCACACAAGCGGCTTCGTAACTTGAGACTTTTCGATTCACCACACACGCCCAAATCATTAATTCAAAAGGCAAATGCGAGTGCCAGACGAAATAAACTTCTTGCCAGTAGACTCTTCAGTGAGAAACCCGCTGCTGTACGTGAACATGGTGATGATGGTACTCTTGCAAGGCCGCACACGGCTCCAAACATGAGAAGTATGCAGAGAAGAAGCACAAGAATTTCTAAGACGAGACAGCAGAATGTAGCAAATGTCAACCCATTCACACCATCAGCCATGTTGCAAAACGCAACCAAGAAAAGGCTTCGACAGGAAAGGTAAATTTTAGGGATTCTAAAGTTTAACTTGGTTTTATAACCTCTGGAGACAGTATTTTTTTTTGCATCTTGTCTCTTACTTAGTCTTAATCTTGATTCATGTTTTATTTTGTTCCCCAGTATTAAAATGAATCATGGACTGGTTGTTGATTTATCATGTCATATTTATTGACCATTTTTTGCCATTCTGAGTCGCAGTCATAGGGCATTTTTAATTTTCGGGGGCTATAGTATATTACTACAGTCCTGACAGTACCTGAATGAATCTAACAACACCAACATTACCTGAATCTCCAACATGTCATTGGTAAGCTATTATTTAACATTTGCAACAAATGAGGATTTTTCAGGGCTCTTTTGAGCGTTCAGGGGTCAACTCAAAACCCCGACTTGCCCCCTGTGTACTTTTATCTCTTCACAGCCTACCAATCTGTGACTAGTAGACATGCATGTACATGTAGGCTGAAGAAATCTATTTTTCAAAATTTTATGGAGGGAGGGGGATGCCCCAAAGTCTTGGAGGATACCCTGACCAAAATAGACTGATTATTCAGTCAAGCTGCATAACCTCGCCTTGTTCATTGAATGAGTGCCTTGTATAGAGTAGGGGATGAGGGATAGAAGCATTTGATCTGATCTTTAATTCAAGAGTTACAATACAATTAGACTTTGACCTTGAAGGCTTGAATGAGCAACAGCCTAACAGTGCATCCATTGTTTACACAGTTCATCATATAGCAATGATTGCAATCCAAATTTCAAATGCAGGGAAATGTACATCTCAAAGTCCTCAGCCTTAAAAAAAGGGTGATGATTCAGAAACATACATGCACAGTTTATGTACCTGATCTTATCGAGGCCCCTGAATGATTGACCTTGTAAAGGTCATGCAATGTAGAACATGTAGCAGACTGGTTCAGACAGGAGCGTTCAGGTGCTTTGTTTGCTAAACGTGAAGCTGACGGTTGAATTTTAAAAGCAAATGAGCTTAAGAAGTTTTTTTTCCCATTTACTGTAAATAGCCTGCTCTGTTCTACACTTTTTTAAATCTCAACACAAAGATTTACAGTCAGTTATAGAGGGGGGGGGGGGGGGGGGAAGGTTATTGGCTGGTTTATAGTCTTCAAACACAATACATACATGTACACATTTACAAGATTATGTTGATATGATGAATTATGATGCCTTTGCCTTTTGAAGGCTTAGGCTTATCTTACTTGTGTATTTGGGCCCTTTGTCACAATACACCAAAGAGATCTACTTATGTTCAGAATCAACCATATGAGTATTGACCCTCATGAGAATGGAAGTTTTCAGTGCGCAAACTATTCTCTTTCAGTCAAGTCATAAAGTAAGTTTTATGACTGTAGTTTGACTACAAATCTGGTCACAATTCACAATAGAAAAGTAGTCTTTTGAAAAGGGTTTTGATTCAAATATAATGTTGAAAGGCAGGAGCTTTCCCACCATTTTGGATATTATTCCACCCCTGCTCCTGCATTGGATCAAGATAAATTTAAGGTAGAACAGAGTCCAAGAAAGATTTTTGTTTTAAATGCCTGATTTTTACCGGTACCATCCCAGAACTCTTTAGCAACACCTTTTCATGTCTTTCAGTACAATTATAAAAATAAAAACAACATGTAAAATTATACTTCTCCATGAATTGCACTTCATTTAAATTGAAAGTGCAGGAGAGTAGAATTATGTACCAGTATTGTAATGCATTTTCGTGAGCATCTGTGAAGGAATAAAAATGTGCTAGATGCTGAAATCATGTAAATCTATGGAGGGATTACTGAGCAATCTATCATGCATGTGTCAATTACACCCTATGTGAACCAGCTTATTGATTTTGATTTTAACAAGTTACTTGAACATGTCATTATAATTAGATTTAACCTCTAAATCTATACCAAAAATGCACAAGTGCTTTTCTCAATAACAATCCCCTGGCACCACTGTGCAGCATTAACTGTATGCACATCAAACAGTCTAACCTAATTGGTATTTCTAAAGTTATTTACTTGTAAATCCTATTTTCAATCCTTTATTGTCAGTTTCTTGGCTAAAGAAAAATGAGACATGAAGGGCCTTTTTAGTTAGATTAAAAGAAGTCTCAAAGGTTATCTTAGACTTCAAAGGAGTTCATTTGAAGGCACCCCTGTTTTTGTTATATGCTTTAGAGGTGGCATAAAGGGTTTTTCATGTCTTTCTCACTTTGAACACTGACTAATCCCCCTATTGAAACCCTTATTGATATTTGAAAGGCTACTGTCTTTTGTTTGGTTAATTGGTGTCTATTGAGATAACCTTTGAACTTTGACTATGTAACTGTAGTTACCAGGATCTTGTTTAGATTCAAAAATTTTACTGGTACATTTTGATTATTTATTTGTTGTTCTCTTTTGAGTTGTATCTCCAAGGATTATACACTTTGTAGTTCATTTTTTCAGCTGAAACTTGTAGTCTTTTTCTCATACACTGTACATGTGTCTTTCTACTTTCTGGCTCAAAGTTGTAAGATACTTGTTTTATTATCAGCACTCCTTGATATTGATTATCATTTTATAAAAAAAATGAATACTACCAGAATTACAGCATCCTAAACCTGTATGTTCCCAGGTCACCAGGGTTCTGTAACACAAAGGTTAGCAATTAATTGTACACTTGATTTTCACGATTGATTTTACATTGTAGTCAATGGAATCAATCGCAGAAAAATGTTCTACAATCATTGCTAAGCTTTGTGTTCTGGGCACCAGATTAGTGTTGTATGATGTATCTAAAGTGTGTTTAAACTGTTCATGCAACCATGCGTTTTAAACTCGCCCCAAAGAAAGGTGGTTACGATTTGCACATTTCAAAGATAACTCGGTTGAACAGAGAGATACTGGTTTTATTTTAAAGGCCCAGACCAAAGCATCTGAAAGGGAATTTCATGTGCTATATGGTAATTAATACATGCATAGGCAAAAGATCGATGTTTAAAATCAAAATACATGTATATTGGAGGAACAGGTTTGTAACTTCTAAACAGTCAAATATTTTCACTTACGGTATAAGATGTGAGCAGCTCACCAGACCTGCCAACCAGTACGTTTTTAGCGTATTTAGTACGTTTTACAACCAAAATACGGCAGTACATTTTTTCTATAAAAAATATGTTTTTGTGTAAATTTTTTTTTTTTTTACAAAATCGTAGTTTATGTAGATTGAGAAAAATAATCTCTACATGTTATTATTTCATAAAACTTACACAAAACTTACACAAATATGGTTATTAGATCAATGTTATTTCAGGTACTTTTTTTCCAATCATTTTGTTATAACCAGGGTGAGATATGTATGTTTTTAAATATATTTTTTTTCATCTGCAAGAGCAGTGCGCATTTTAGCTTGCATGCAGCTTGAGCGCCACGATGAGTGAGTGCGACACACATTTTATTATGAAATACACTTTTTATCATAAAATACAATTTTTCATTCCCAGAGGTTGGCAGGTCTGGCTCACCATACCTCTTTTTTAATGCAATTTTTGAATCCCAGGAAATTACCTTTACAAACCAAATCACTCGTGTAACTCTGCTATCAGTAATATTAACTTGATTATTTTATATGTTTTATCTTTGATCAGGAGTATTCTCGATGATGACGATGATGAAATCGATGATGACATGGATGGTAGCTATACAGAAAATCCAGCAAAGGTAATAGTTGGGTTTTAAAAAAAATATCCATTTTGGGTACCTAGGGGGGATTGTAAATTTTTACAAATTTCTGATGATATTGTGACTGTACACTTTCCCATTGAAAAAAAATGAGAATCAGAGGTCTAATCCTGTCTTTTTACATGGGAAGTGTTGTGGCCCAGTGGATTAGTCTCTGGACTTTGAAATAGAGGGTTGTGGGATCGAATCCCAGCCATGGTGTAATTTCCTTCAGCAAGAAATTGATCCACAATGTGCTGCAGTCGACCCAGGTGAGGTGAATGGGTTCCCGGTAGGATTTATTCCTTGAACGCTTTTAGCGCCTATTAAATGGCAGCTCAGCTACAGCGGGGGTAATAATATGATGCCAAGTTTCAAAGCGCAGTTGAGTATATGCACATAGTAACTGCTCAGTTATATAAATGGACATATTATTTATTATTTATATATTCTTAAAAGGAGTTCATGGTATGACGGTGCTGTCAAACTGAAGCTTCAATGATAATTGGACCATTGCCTAGGGGATAATGTTTCAAACAAGAAATCTGCCTTGAAATTATGTAAACCTATCATAATTAAACTTGCCATGTTTCCTTGAAAAAGAGTAAAAAATATGTCATCCCCAACAAATATATTTTCGTTCCCCCTCTCCAGTCATTTTATTTATCAGCTTTTTGCTTTAAAAAAAGTGAAATGTAAAGATTACTTGAGTTAATTGTATTGGCAGTTCTTTGGGGGACATTATATCCTTTCAGCCTAATGTGAAATATTGTGCATTCCTAATTCTTAATGTCGTGTATCTTTACAGAGGATAGCATTACGAGACAGCGACATCTCTCGTTATGAGGCAGAGTTTGTTGAGGTCTGTAAGGTTGGATCTGGCGAGTTTGGATCAGTCTATAAGTGTATCAACAAACTTGATGGATGTTTCTATGCCATCAAGAAATCAAAAAGACCTATCGCTGGATCTGCTTTTGAGTAAGTATTTATCAGTCTTAAATGATTAAATGATTTATAACATTGGCCTGTATTCTGAAGTCAGGTGTGATTTAGACCATGGTCTATCTCATTGCTGAAATTATGGGAAGCCAAAAGTGTCAACCTTTTTATTAAGTTGTATGTTTCTTATGTTTACTGTGCTCTGATTCATCGATGGTGAAGGCAATCATCTATTTACACTTCCTAGACAATTCTGAATGATTTGAGAGCCAAATGAGCTGAAGTATGATATCTTTACTGTTACTGTTAGTGATTTATGTAACAATTGGCTGTCCATACTTAAATCCCCAACTTTAAACCTGAGTTTAAGTTAAACCCGACTTCAGAATATGGGCCATACTGTATATAAACCGTGATCCTGGTTTAAAATTTACCCCCCTCCTCCTTCATGTACAAAAAAATGAGTCACATCACTATTTGTTGTTAAAAAAGAAAAGACATGTAAAAAAAGGGCTGGGACTTGTTACATGAAACTGAAGGATTTTATTGACATTGATTTGACTTCAAGGATATTACCCACAATTTGTCACTTTTGTCTGTGATAGGATGTATAAATGAAGCCCTCACAAAATTGAATTTGAACATCATTATTTGGTTCTTTTAAAAAGTGAAATATGGAGTGACTCTGGTGAGATGCCATCCCAATTCATTCAGTTTACTGATGTGCAATCTCCCCAAGACAAAGACATAATATATTACTTCAATTCATGCACATATATCAAATGAAAAGATAGTACATGTATCACAATAAAGTATATTTGTTAATGAACAATGATAGGATTTGGCTCTGGGATAATTTTATTTTATTTTACAGAACTCAATATATTACACTGCTACAGTGATACATAAGAAGAAAGCCTATAAATATTGCACTATTACTTAATCTTGTATTACAGGCAAATGGCACTAAATGAAGTATACGCCCATGCAGTACTTGGAACTCACATCCATGTTGTCAGATACTACTCAGCTTGGTCAGAAGCTGGTCACATGATCATACAGAATGAATACTGTAATGGTAAGTCACATGATCATACAGAAAGAATACTGTAACGGTATAAAGTCACATGATCATACAGAATGAATACTGTAATGGTAGGTCGCATGATCATACAGAATGAATACTGTAATGGTAGGTCACATGATCATACGGAAAGAATACTGTAATGGTAAGTCAATGGTCACATGATCATAAATATATTAATAGTATCATGATAGGGGCCCACCATACCATTATTAATGCATGGTCTAGGCCTTATTTACTTAATTGTTGTGAAATGTTTTGGCCCAGTGGATTAGTCACCAGACTTTAAACAATTGGTCATGGGTTTGAATCCCAGCCATGGCTAAATTTCCTTCAAGTAATTGATACTGAGCTTTATTCACCAAACAGCTGGAGCTAATGCACCATAGAGTAAGCACCTAGATAGTAGGTGCCTCGTAAATGATATAGACCTTTTTTTTATACCTCTTCAATGTCGAACAGATAAATGGGGTCCTGAGATCTTTGACCAAGGTAAAGTAACCTGTTTTGGGCGATTCCATACGTGTCGTCTGGGACTTTTCGACAACAATTTCTAGATTCCTAGCTGAATGCTTGAGCAATAAAATATTTTCTTTTGTCAGTGATAAAGCTGTAGTGGGTAGCCATGTGAAAAACTAATGACCAACACAAAAAAATTAATTATGGGTAAATTATAGGTGAAAATGTTGTGTGTCGTACGGGACACAGAAATGTCTCGTACGACACACAACATTTCAAGCTCTCATTTACCAATGGACAGCATATTTTTAGTGGTTGTCAGTTTTTTGCATGTCTACCCAGTTGTACTTTGATATTACCACAAAGCAAATGAAATTTCTTCGTTCGTTTGGACAGCAGGATGATAAATATTGTGAAAATGACCGATTTTTCTAGCATGGAATCAACCTATTTATCTTTCAATTACGACTATAAATGATCTAGCATTGAGTTTTAAGGTCCATATCAAGATTACATGTAGCAACTGGTTGTGCGCCTCAAGAAATGTTATACTAGTAGTATTGGAATTCATTTTTATCTGTTAATTTTCAGGTGGTAGTTTAGCAGACATCATCTCATCTAATAAGCAGAACAATCACATAATGACGGAGATAGAACTCAAACAGGTCTTGGTCCAAATAGCTCAAGGTCTTAAATACATCCATTCACAAGGACTGGTCCATATGGATATTAAACCAGGTAAGTAGTATTGGTCTGATATTAAAGAAATATATGTTAAGAGGCAGGAGAAAATTATTAAACTCTCATTGTCTTCTTAACCAGTATTGTATTTTGACTTTTTTAAATGAGACGTGTCATATAAACCCCTCAAAAAAAGTTTTGCAACTCAGTTTTGGGGGATGATATCTTTTTGGTTAATGAAGTATAAAAGATGAAACTGGTATCATTGGAAAGCTGAATTATTCTTTTTTACAATGACATGCCATTTGCTGTGATTATGTAATCATGGAATATGCAATCACCCTGAACATCGAGAAAAGTCAGAAGTGAAATGTTGCAAAATGCATTGATTTCCGACAAGAGTCTCCATTTCTATAGAATTTCCACCATGCAGGTGACAGTGAATGCACTCGGTCCATCCTCGAAACAATTTGAAATTCGCTATTGCAAACGACGCATTTTGCAACATTTCATGTCTAATATTGCTGCGTATTATCATGTCTGTGTATTTCATGATAACATTAGCATTACAAATGACACATGATTGTAAAGAAGAATAATCATGCTTTCTAAAGATATCACTTTTACACATGATGATGGCACATTAAGAAATTTATTAGCACTCAAACTTGCAGTTTGAGTTGCAGAACTCAAACATGACATGGCAACGAATTTTGCAACATTTCATTTTTTACATTGCTGCATATTTATCATGTCTGTGTATTTCATGATAACACTAGCATTACAAATGACACATGATCGTAAAGAAGAATAATCATACTTTCCAATGATACCACTTTTACATATGATGATGGCACACTAAGAAATTTATTAGCACTCGAACTTGAGTTGCGGAACTTTTTTTGAGGGGTTTAGTATTAACCCTATATAGCCGGGCTATTTTGAAATTGCATAGCCCGGGGGGGGGGGCTATTAGGCCCCCCTCAGATCTCGGCCGTTTATCGACCGATTGCGACCAAATTTGATGTGTGGGTGTCTCATGTATTTTAAAATTTGTGATATTTATTATCATTTTTTATTTATCTAATTAATTATGCAAATATTCAAATTTTTTCAAGGAATTTTCAATTTTTGTAGTTTTCCCCCATTTTTTGAGAAAATGCAATGGAATCAAGCATGTTAGTAGCCAGTCATGTAATCTAAAAGACAGCTCACTCAACTGTATTGAAATTGTATAATTATTAGATTATAATAGTAATTAATTATGCGCATATGCTAATTTTTCGCGATAATATTCTTGTTTCCTTCCGTGTTTCCAAATTCTTATGTATTTCTTTGTTTTTAATTTATTATGTATTTCTTTGTTCTGAAATCTCTATTTTTTTATTGTTTTTTTAAATCTAGAATAGTTGGTGATAGCCCAAAAGAAAGTTATGTGAGGAAAAAACAGAAAAAAAAACATTCATCCGACAACATTTCTTGTAAAACCCATACATTGTACACACAAAAGTCAATGGAAATTGCCATTTTCGGTGACATTGGTCACGAATATGTGCTATATCTCCGCAAGTACACCCCCGATATTCGCAAACAGGGTCTCAAAATGTGCGGGAGATGTGAAAGAAAAAAGTCATGAAATTTCAGCGTATTTTTTTTTTTGCATTTACAAATTATCGCGAAAAATGTCGAGGGGGGCCTTTTTGGCTCCCCCCCCCCCCGGGCTATATAGGGTTAAAGATTTTTAAGACTTGACAGTTCCTATTTACAAAGCCTTTTGGAAAAAAAATTCTCACAAATTTACATTGATTTTGTAGATCTTTAAAACAAACACGTTTTCTAGCAGAGTGTACCAACATATTGCATTAATTCACTGTTAATTTGATGTGCTTGTTATTCAGGTAATATATTCATCACTAAGAAAGAGCCTCTCCCATCAACGACATCTGAGACAGAGAAGATAGATGAAGATGAAGAAGTATCGTTAGAAGACACTCAAACTCTCACTCATCTTACTTACAAAATTGGTAGGTTATAGCAGGGTGCTACGTAACTTTTTAGAAGCACTTGCAGTAAATTTTTAAATAGTTGTATTATACTTGCCCAAATATTTAATTCACTTGCCTGAAAAAAATCCTGAAAAAAAGTTTTGCCTCTTCAAAAGAAAGTACATGTATTGCAGTTTAATAAACCATTGGCTCTTTTCACTCTTTTTGACATGAACTGATCTACTTTGTTATTGCATTTCTTTTTCTAAAGGGATCTTGCCTGCCATGAAAAAAAATTTGGTTCAATATCATATCCACCATAATTGTTGTCATTTTACTGTGAGAATTTTGCTTGCCCAATTCGGGCAAGTAGTTTTGGTCTGTACTTCAAAACACTTGCCCGACTCCAACTTTTACTTGCCCAGGACAATCGGGCAAGTGCTTATGTAGCGTCCTGGTTAGATACACACATTAGGTTAACATTATGAAGTACTTATGTGTATTTTGAAAAATCCTGAATGTGATGTGTTGTGTATAATGCTATTCACAAGAATAAAAAACGCACAGGAAGGGGGGAAAAATCTGCAGATACTTTCAAGATATCAGTAACTGAAAGATCATCATTTAATTATCTCCTTGGAAGACTAATGTAATACATTGTTGTTTATGGAATGGAATTGATATGATGTTTCTGGTTATTTTATCTCTTCATTCAATCTCTAAATTATTATTTTGGGATGCAATTTTTTTAGGGCTTCATGTTTGCAACACATCACAAATGTAGGTGATAAATGGGATCTTGCAGCTCAGATTTTTTTTGTTGAGTCAGTTCAATTTTGAATATAGTAAATACCTGACTAAATGGAACTTATTGGCCGAATTCACAAAGGTGTTTTTGAAAACCCACGGATGAGTCCATGGTTTACGCAGATTTCCTGTATTTATTACCGTAAGTAACGGTGTATTAACCGCACCTTTTTCTCGGCGGGGTAGAAGCAAAAGTCGGGGGTGCGGTTTATACACGGTGACGGGTCTGAGCCAGCCCGCCGTAACCCCTCCCATACATGTACGATGTCTGCCAGTTCACAACACATCGAGTGGCCGGGCGTAGCCGCCCAGGCAATGTCGTTTAGAGGGGTATGAGCCGCGGGTAATGGGAAGCGATTATTGCAATATTACTTAAATGGTGTCCATAACAAACGCACTCACTTTCATGACACTAATTTTGACTTTATTCTTGATTCAAAGTAGTGAAGTTCCCTGACTAATTTAAAAGAGACGCCAAGCATACTCGGTAATATTTTGTCACCGCTGAGCGAGAGTTGAGTGAGCTTAGAGATTGCGTTGTAATGTGGTTACAGTGCGACTTAAGCTGGCGCTATTCAAAGTCCCGTTTCGCGCCAGCTTGTTTTTTTCTTTCCTGTTTGCTTTTCATAAGATACCATGTCAACCACGCACGAGAGAGACGGCACGAAGCTGTAAACAACAACAGGAAAAAATGTCAATTTCTTTGTTTCTCGAACCTTCCTGTAATCCCATATCCAAAATTCATGCTAAGACATCAAATTTCTGAGAAGTGATTGTGAGATTGTGATGCAAGAAATGTGAATGTTTCTTCCTCCTACGCTGGGAAAGACAGATCATAATTTGATAAGATGTACTGGCATGACTTGTACTGTATCGTAGTTTGCTATGTAATGGCAGTGCTGTGTGTGTAGACTGTGACTGTGAGGTGAGCGAGTGTGTAAGTTGCCAATATTGGCGGGACCGTTCTTTCTTTCTAACATTTGTAGATGAATTGATCAAGAACAGCATATTTCTGCATACCGGTAATCTCTTTGGATACTTTGAAATCTTAAAAGCTTAGATTTTGTTTCTCCGTACCTCAAATATGCATGTAAATGTGAGATTTTTTTTTTTTTTTAGTCCAAAGTTGGGGGTGCGGTTAATACACGGGTGCGGTTAATACACCGTTACTTACGGTACGCTTATTTCACCGCACATATTGAAAATGTCCAATGCTGATGCGTGCTTTTGTCACCATGAACCAAATTGACGCCCGTTGCCGTGGTTATCCAAGCTATTTTATTCATGAGTCCTCTCTTCAAACAGTGAACTCCTGAATAAAATAGCGTGGATAACCATGGCAACGGGCGTCAGTTTTGCGCACTGACAAAAGCACGCATCAGCATTGGACATTTTTAATATATGCGGTAAGATAACTGTAATTTATAATGAGTCTACTCTTCAAACAGTGAACTCCTGAATAAAATAGCATGGATAATCATGGCAACAGGCATCAATTTTGGCGCATGGGACAAAAGCGTGCATCAGCAATGGACATGTTTTATACACGCACCCGATACGCACTAACTTAAGCATAATTTATACAGGAAATCTGCATAAACCATGGATTTAACCGTGGGGTTTTAAAAACCACCTTTGTGAATTCGGGCCATTAACTTTCCAAAAACTAATAGTAAAAAAAAGATAAAGGTTTTGATATATGCTATGCCAGGCAGCATCCAGCAAATATTTGAATGTGTGCTAGCTTTGTACAATTGGTCTGATGTTACATCCATATTGAAATGCAAAATCAAAAGTATGGTAATGAATAGAAGATTTATGTTAGTTGCTAATTTGGGGAGAAAAACAGATTAATGATGACATTGTGAAATCTGTCACAATGTCATCAGTAATCTGATCATATGTCATGTATATCATTATTTCGAAATGTTAATCATTCAAATTTGTCAGGTATTGGTGATATTTATCTCATTCTATTTTAGAGCAATTTTTAGTTCCCAATGCTAATTTATACCTTTAACTGTATGGTAATGTTTTCAGGTGATCTGGGTCATGTGACATCAATATCCAACCCTAAGGTAGAGGAAGGTGATGTGAGGTTTTTACCGGTAGAGATACTACAAGAGGTAGGTTATCTTACATTCAAGTGTTGCCATGGTAATGACTAATCATGCAGCATTTCAGGTATTAATAAGGTGATGTTAGGTTTTTACCAGGCCCCATGTAACTAGAAATTCCAGTGAGTTATTGATAATTATGATATGCTTGCTAATGTCTGCGACTTTTTGCCACTTAGTTATTAAAATTTTATTTGTAGACTTTGTTTACATTTGTAGCTTGTTCTTACAAGAGAGTTGTTGCCGGCATATAGCCATGAGGGTTTTTAGATGGTGTTTGTGCTCTATACGTTAACACCATTATGTATTATTAATATTAAAATGCTTTTAAATCTTGTATTGGCATTAGAGAGAGGGGGGAATCAAATTGTTATTGTAACAATCTATGATGGAATTAAAACCTTGCGTATGGAGGTGCTGAAGTTGCAGAGTTATACAGTGCGTCACACAAAAAAAGAAACCAAGATTTAGCGATGATTTATCATAACTTAATCACAAATACAATAGACAAATGACCTACCATTGTAAAGCTTAGAATCTCCTCTTTCATCTGAAATTACTTTATTTCTCATCCACGCATGACCGAGCAAAACAATTTGAAGAATTGTGAAATTATATCTTAAGCTTTCATATTGGGGGGAGGGATAAGCCTCCTTATCTATAGGAAACTTATGACACCACAGATTGGGACCAAAATTGTAAAAGGCACAAGATAGTTTATAAGAGGCGTATTATGCCAGTCAATAAGACATCCAATGCTCTCAAATGAACTTTATCTAGGCCGGGGTTAGCTTTTTGGAGTTCATATCACAGCGATCACGCCAAAAATTGGCAGGCAGGTTGCCTGGGACGTTATCTACAAAATTCTGTATTAATGTATTTCATGCGAATCGCTGTCAATTGATTACCCTAATTTATGCAGAATTAGTATGCAAAATAAATATAACCATAAACAGCATAGAATAAATCCATTTAGGCTAGCAAAACTAAAAATAACCATACATGTACATTGTACGAATTTTGGTGGAACGCAGTTTGCATCGACTTTGTACACGAAATCACGTTTTTGAGCATTTTTTGTCACTTACAGAATGTTGCATGATTTCAGAACTGCTTACCCGGGCGTCGCAGATTTTATCTCAATAGATGCGCAAGACTTGAAAGTAAAAAGTCAGCAAGCAGTGCAGTAAAAAAAAAATCGCACGGCAAAAATATTGCGCAAATTGTTGAGGGGGCCTCGAGCCCCCCCCCCCCCCCCCCCGGCGCTGAGACGGTTAAGCCTTTGTTTTTGTTTAGTCAAAATTGTTTTATTAATTTTACCCACATATTTTTTTTTGTCACTTTGCCTTGAGCATTTTAGATCCATTATGAATATCAAATCACAATTTTTTTTTCAGGAGCACACACACCTAACGAAAGCAGATATCTTTGCCCTTGCATTGACTGTATACCTAGCAGCCAGCGGTGAAACATTACCAAAGAATGGTGATGATTGGCATAGTATAAGACAGGGTGAACTTCCTCCACTAACACACATCTCGTCGGACCTGGTTCATCTTTTACAGGTATGGTTAACATGCCAGATTCAAGGCCCTGTTTCACAAACAGGTTTTGAATCCTTGGATTATACAAATTTAAATTTATCAGAATACATGCATCTATTTGGATACTGGGGGTGTTTCACAAAGATTTAACCCTATCTAGGCCGGGGTATTTTGGGAGTTCATATGGCCGGGGGGGGGGGCCTCCCAGGCCCCCCCTAAGATCTCGGCCACGACCGCGCGATTGCGCCGAAAATTGGCACGGGGGTTGCCTAGGACATAATCTACAAGATTGTATAGTAATTTATTTCATGTGAAACGCTATTAAGTGATTATGCTAATTTATGCGTAATTAGTATGCGAAATCATACTTTTTCCTCTAACTCCCTAAATAAGGCTCCATATGTACTGAGTTTTGGTATAGAAACTCTTTGTGGTGTTCTTAGCAAGTGTACATGAAAAAAATTGTGATATCGAATCATTTTCTTATGTATTATATTGTTTTTTGCAATTTCTTATGTATTTCTCTGTTTTTTCGACCTTTTGTTTTTCATTGTTTTTTCAATGAAATTTGTTGGGGACTCTTCTATGATCATAAAAAGCATAAAATAAATACATTTAGACCAGCAAAACTAAAAATAATCATACATTTATGAATTTTGGTTGAAAACACAATTTGCATTGACTTTGTACACGAAATCACGTTTTTGAGCAATTTTCGGTCTGACATGCACTTACATAATGTTGCGTAATTTCGGAACCACATACCCGAGTGACGCGAAATTGGTCTAAAAAATTGCGCAAGACTTGAAAGTAAAAAGTCAGCGAGCGGCGCGGTCAAAAAATTTCGCACTGCAAAAATATCGTGGGATTCGTTGAGGGGAGGCCTCTGAGGCCCACCCCCCCCCCCCCCCCGGCCCGGCCTAGATAGGGTTAAGTATGACTTAAAAGTCGCACTTAAATGTCAACGCGTACTTGATATGCAACGCACGATCTTATTGATACGCAGTAGTGCGCATCCCCATGACACGATCTGACCAATGCAGTCAATCCTTTCATATCGTACGCAACTCAGTATTTAAGTGCAATTCAGTATTTAAGTGCAACTCTAAGTCATACTTAAATCTTTTTGAAACACCCCCTGGTTTTCAACGCAAGAATGATGTCAGAATCAAGAAAAAATTGAGACATGAATCTGCTCTCAGAGAAGGGTTTGAGCTTTTCCATATTTTGAATTCATTTTCCCAATTTTGAGCTTTTTTGTTATATACTGATTTTACATTTTTCTCTTAAATACAATTCATTATTGCGATAGAAGTAACAGCCTTCTATCAGTTTACATTTAAAAATATTTCACTCAATCTGCAACAGAGAAACTTGTGCACTCATCTCCTCACGTCTTGATTTAGGTATTACAGCCTTATCTTTAATATACCTAACTCTAAATTTACCCAACTTCAGAATTCAGCAGCTTGCAATGTTCTCTGTCAAATAAACACAATCAAATAACTCCTGTTCTTATGGATTGCCCATATAGGATTGCCTGGTTTTCAAAATTCTACCTTTGGTTTATCGTATCATCAATGGATCTGCACCCGATTACAACAAGTCTCTTATACACCACTATCAACCTGCATGCACACTGCGATCATCCCAATCTCGTCTCTTACATATTCCACTATCTAAAAATCCTGGGGCGATTGAGCCTTTGCTCATGCCGGACCAGCCCTGTGGAATTCACTACCACAGGAGCTGAAGAATTCAAACTCTGCAACATCCTTTAACCCTATCTAGGCCGGGGGGGGGGGGCCTCGGAGGCCCCCCCCTAAACAAATCGCGCGATATTTTCGCTGTGCGAAATTTTTTGACCGCGCCGCTCGGTGAGTTTTTACTTTCAAGTCTTGCGCAACTTTTGAGACCAATTTTGCGTCCGAAATTACGCAACATTATGTAAGTGCATGTCAGACCGAAAATTGCTCAAAAACGTGATTTCGTGTACAAAGTCAATGCAAATTGTGTTTTCAACCAAAATTCATAAATGTATGATTATTTTTAGTTTTGCTAGTCTAAATGTATTCATTTTATGATTTTTATGATCACAGAAGAGTCCTCAACAAATTTCATTGAAAAAACAATGAAAAACAAAAGGTAAAAAAAAAACAAAGAAATACATAAGAAATTGCAAAAAACAATATAATACATAAGAAAATGATTTGATATCACAATTTTTTTCATGTACTCTTGCTAAGGACACCACAAAGAGTTTCTATACCAAAAATTAGTACATTTGGAGCTTTATTTAGGGGGTTAGAGGAAAAAGTATGATTTCGCATACTAATTACGCATAAATTAGCATAATCACTTAATAGTGATTCGCATGAAATAAATTACTATACAATCTTGTAGATTATGTCCCAGACAACCCGCGTGCCAATTTTCGGCGCGATCGCGCGGTCGACGGCCAAGATCTTAGGGGGGGGCCTGGGAGGCCCCCCCCCCCGGCCATAGGAACTCCCCAAATACTCGGCCTAGATAGGGTTAAAGGGATGGTCCAGGCTGAAAGTATTTATAGCTTAATAAATAAAGAATTCACTGAGCAAAATGCTGAAATTTCATCAAAATCGGATAACAAATAAAGTTATTGAATTTTAAAGTTTAGCAATATTTTGTTCAAACAATCGTCATGAATATTCATTAGGTAGGCTGATGATGTCACATACCCACTTGTTCTTTTGTATTTTATTATATGAAATTAGGTTTATTCAAATTTTTTCCTCCAAGAACTAGAAAAATTGGATTGAAAACTGATTTAGTGCATTAGATATTTATTGCTGCAACTTATTTCATTATAAGGGAGACATATTATTCTCACAAGAATGAAATAATGAAGAAATTATGATTTTATGTAATAACATAAGAAAACGGAAAGTGGAGATATGACATCATCACCCCACCTGATGAATATTCATGACAACTGTTTTCACAAAATATTGCTAAACTTCAATAACTTTATTATTTGTTATCTGACTTTGATGAAACTTTCGGCATTTGCTCAGTAAATTCTACTCAATGTATTAAGATATATTTTCAGCACAGACCATCCCTTTAAGGGCAACCTAAATTGCATCTGTTCACCAGCAGGTGCTAGGTTTGAAGACAGACATTTTTTCTCCTTTTTTAATTTACCCTTTCTTGTACTTCTCTTAGTTCTCTTTACTTTTATGCTTTGCTCTCTTCTAAGTGCCTTGAGCATTTAATCCAAATTGACGTTATACAGATCATATGTATTATTAGTATTAGACTATGATCCACTCTGATCCAATACAGCATACCTCAGCCTAGTAAACAATCTTATATCAATCTCTCTCTCTCTCTGATTAAATAGACTATGATCCACCCAGACCCGACACAGTGACCTTGTGCCTCGGTCCTAGTCCAGCACCCACTGTTATGCCCTAACAGTAAACAATCTTATATCAATCTCTCTCTCTGTCTTATTAGACTATGATCCACCCAGACCCGACACAGTGACCTTGTGCCTCGGTCCTAGTCCAGCACCCACTGTTATGCCCTAACAGTAAACAATCTTATATCATTCTCTCTCTCTCCGTGTCGTATTAGACTATGATCCACCCAGACCCGACACAGCGACCATCAGCCGCTGCCCTAGTCCAGCACCCACTGTTATGCCCTAACAGTAAACAATCTTTCACCCAACTCAAAAGGGAGCTAAATGTTGCAAAGTTTCAGAATGCAGTCCTCTCCAGGTAAGATACTAGTAGATGGTTGGAGTTTTATTGAAATATCCTTTAGAAATAGAAAATAAAATGAAACATGTCTTTAAAGGTCAAGTCCACCTCAGAAAAAATGTTAATTTGAATTATTGGAGAAAAGTCAGATAAGCACAATGCTGAAAATTTCATCAAAATTGGATGTAAAAGAAGAAGAAAGTTATGACATTTCAAAGTTTCGCTTATTTTTAACAGAATATTTATATGAATGAGCCAGTTACATCCAAATGAGAGAGTCGATGATGTCACTCACTCACTATTTCTTTTGTTTTTTATTGTTTGAATTATACATTATTTCAATTTTTACAAATTTGACATGTTCAGGGAGGAATGAAACTTCCATTTCACATGACACTGACGAGAAGAAAAATAAATAATTTCATATAATAAAATACAAAAGAAATAGTGAGTGAGTGATGTCATCAGTTCCTCATTTGCATACTGACCAAGATGTGCATAAACTCTTTGTGAAATTAAGCGAAACTTTAAAATGCCCTAACTTATTATTTTACATCCGATTTTGATGAAATTTTCAGTGTTATGCTTGTTGAATTTTTCTCTTTTTATTCAAATCAAGTTTTTGTTGGGGTGGACTTGTCCTTTAATGTCCACCAAGGGAAACACAAAATGTGGCCTTTACAGACAGGTGGCTGCTATAGACAGTTTGCCTCCATGGGAATCAGTTTTAGTGGTCACTATAGGCAGGTGGCTGTTATGAACAGGTGACCACTAACATAGGTTACACTGTAGTAGCAAAGTATATTAGTAAAGGCAGATAAGAGACTATTTTCAGGATTCTAACTAACATTTCCAGCTACTTTGTAAAGGCACATTGTCAACAGACAGATATGCATCTTTACTTCAGGAATCCTGCATTCAGATTTTCATTATGATAAATCATCACAGTCACCATAGATTAAATAATGCAGACTGCATGAAAGCTGCGATGAAAAGATGCATAACAAGATTCCTGCTTAAGCTACTTGACAACCTTCAACTCACCTTCTGGAAGGTACAGATTTAAGCGTCTGCCCTTTGGCATTAGAGTAGCTCAAGACATTTTCCAAGAGAAGATGGACATGATTCTCGCGCAGTGCCCAGGCACAGGAAAATGAAACCATTGGAACAAGATAGTTTGTGTGAAAACAGACAAATCATAGAAAGTTTGAGAAAAATTGAATAAATAATAAGAAAGTTATGAGCATTTGAAGTTTAGATAAGTATTTTAATGTAGATCCTCTCATTGGCAATGTAACAAAGATGTGTGATATCACATGTGAACAACTTTCCCACTGCTTTTGTGTATATTTCACTCAAAATGCCTCTTTTATCACATCTATCATTAGAGCATATATTCTTATTTTAGGAGGGCTTGTAATTCAGATTTTCAAACAATATATTATGAATAAAGAGTTTGTATCACCATAAGAAATAGCAAAAAGAGACATTTTAGGGGTATTTTATAGTCCATCAAAGGGAAAGTTGTTCACATGTGACGTCACACATCCTTGTCTCATTGCCAATAGGAGGATCTCCATAGCATTAGTGATTGCAATATTCAAATGCTCATAACTTTCTCATTATTTGTCTGATTTTCTCTTATTATTTGATTATTCTCTTTCCACACAAGCCCACTTGTTCCAAGGGTTTCATTCCCCTAAGACAAGTTTCCTAATCATGATTGCAAACCTCATGTCAGACAGGAATCACCCAAGCTGTACAGACCAGCAGTCATTGATATATCAAGATGTCCATGAACGAAAATTCATGTTGTAAACTTGTATTAGTGTACTAGCATATCAATGAGGTTTCTTTTGGTGTTATGAAAGAATCATTTTCAAATACCTTTTCATGTAACAATAACAACGAAAAGAAAACAACAACAATGCAAACTTTGTTTCCCTTTGTTTTCCAGGGAACTTAGCGAGGCTCGCAATGCAAACCAGAAAGGAGGAAGCACCATGAACCCTCCTAAATCAAGGTCTAATTCTCGACTCGTTGGAAAGAAGGTTAATAGAAGTATGAGCCTTACTATATATTGAAGACTGATCAAGAATTACAATGTATAACCCAAGTACATGCCTTACCATATATATTGAAGACATATCATTGAGGCTCATTCAAAGTTGCAGTACAAACCCCAGTTTAAGTGAAATTGATGACAAAGCTGGGATTTAAACTTACAACATGTTGATAGCGGGACCAATTGTTTAACCACTGATCCACACAACAAACCTCGGCAACAAATATTTGCTAGGGAGGGAGACATCCTTCTTTGCATGGCTGCAAAGCCCATTGTCTAATCGAATTTCTTCTGAAATCCATGATGATGACATGACAATTTCTCATAGAAAATTTTGAAAAAAATGTTCTTTCTAAATTTGTTTTGAAATTTATAGCTCCAGCGATCATTTGGCCAGTAGCTTTGCATGCTTGCATGGTTTTAAACTTAACATAACAATCTGCTCATGCAGCTTTAATGCTTTGCTGATTTAACCAATTACTTATGATACGTTTTACATCTTAGTTAAAAATCAAGTCCACCCAAGAAAAATGTTGATTTGAATCAATAGAGAAATATCAGACAAGCTTAATTCTGCAAATTTCATCCAAATCGGATGTAAAATAAGAAAGTTATGACATTTTAAGTTTCGCTTATTTTTCACAAAATAGTTATATGCACAATTTAGTCACATGCAAATAAGAGAATCGATGATGTCCATCACGCACTATTCCTTTTGTATTTATTGTTTGAATTATACAATATTTCTTTTTTACAGATATTACAATAAGGACCAACTTGACTGAACCATAAAATTTAAAACGATGGTAATTCTACATGTTCAGGGAGAAATAAAACTTTGTTTCACATGACAATGAAGAGAAAATTAGAATATTTCATGTAATAAGAATTCAAAAGAAATAGTGAGTGAGTGATGTCATCAGTCCCCTTATTTTCCTACAGACAGGAATGTTCATGTAACTTTTTTGTGAAATAAAGCAAAACTTATCAGTGTCATAACTTATTATTTTACATCCGATTTTGATGTAATTTTCAGTGTTATAATAATGATTCAGAGTATTTCTAAATCGCCAAATCCATATTATGTGTGCAAGGTGTTTTTTTTTCTCTCTCTCTTTATTCACATCAACTTTTTTGGGGGTTGGACTTGTCCTTTAATCGCTCATAGTTGCTTACATTACAAATAAGAGAGATTACTCTTAGGCTTTTAATTTTTTGGTTTAAGTGAAATTGATGGGATTTAAACTCAAAAACATGGTGAAAGCGAGTCCAATGGTTTAACCACTGGCCCATACAACCCAATGTGACATTTCACCTGAACTGTCTTAATTACTACTTTTTTTAATAATGAGCAATTTTCAGTTTTAATAGAGATGTGTTTTAATTGTGGTCCTAAGTAACTTTTATTTTTTTTGCAAAAAAAAAAAGAAATCAAGAAATTATTCTTATTTGGTTTTATTTTCATGATGACTTTGATGGTACGATACCAGGGATATTCTTCTACATTTATCAGAGCTACCATCAGGCCAGTTACATTCATTTTGAATATTCCTTTTCAGCTGTGTTTAGTATTTTATATCTTCTGACATAATGTATTTACTTGCCCGTAATTTGTCTTTAAAATGCAAAATAGTACTCCCAAATTCTTGAAGATTTTTATCAGTATTCCGGTTTGGCTTCCTTTGTATTGAATGTAGCTACTGAAAAGTAGTTTTATTTTGAGTCTGATATAAGGTTCTATGAAGGGCATTGCTCTTGAAGGTACGTATGTGTTGTGGATGGCAACAAAGTCCTCGCGTTTTGAAGTTACTTGACCTCCTGGGGGGGCGTTTCATCAATATTTTCATCCGACAAGTTGTCAGATCTGACAACTTTCCTGGATTCTGATTGGTTGAAAAGCACTGTTACTATAGTAACTGTCGGATTAAACAGGACTTGTCGGATAAAACGTCCGACAAGTCCTTTCATGAAACACTCCCCTGAACTGTATGATGATGGCTCATTGAGATGATTATTAGTTTGGTTTTACCTGTGCCTTTGATAGCTAAATCGAATTGAATCACTATGAAGCCTTGGTAATAATAGCGGTGCCCGCTGGGATAACAGTTTTCGAAACTGAAGTGGCTTCCCTGGGTAAATAATGGATACATGTAGGAATTAATTTCTTAAAAAGCTGTGTGCACCTGAATAGGTAGCCTAGCTTAGCCAGGTAATAATAATAGCGGTGCCCGCTGGGAGAACAGTTTTCGAAACTGAAGTGGCTACCCTGGGTATATATACCAATTAATATCTCGTGAATAACTATGTACTACTTCTGAGTCTTCCACCATATAAGAATGATTATTTTAGGAATGCATCTTTGTCATGGGTACCTTTTAAGCTTGATATATTTGAGCACACGAATCATCCACACCTTTTTTCTATTCTGTAAAAGATTTTTCTTCTTTCATTTGCACTAATTCTTATCTTATATGTATATATCTTACTCAAAATCAGTACTTCATTATATTACCATTGTGTATTTTATCAATCTAAAAATCGCTTGAAATCAATTTTGGTATTAAAGCAAAGTCTTGATAGTAATATGCATCACAGTTATGTCTGTATTCAGTGCTATATGAATGATGCATATTATTGTTTTAGCTTAAGTTTAATCTGCTAGGTTGTTTCATTTGGTTGCCATTTCATTCAATCAATTCTATGGATATAATTTCAGTCTCAAACTGAGATTGATTTCAAAGTTTTAAATTCATTTTTTATACTAGTATTGACATCCCTCATATTGTAAATAGACTTCTAAAATTATTGTAAATATATTTTCATGTCGGTATTTTCTTTTTCATCAAGTCTGGTTAAGTCAGGACTTGAGAGAAAGATATTTTACATAATTTGTGCCTTGAACTTCTTATTGTACTGCATTTATAATTGTTTCAGGAGCGACATCTTCTGGTGGATCTTTGCCTTTTTATTATGTTTTGGAGTTGATATTAAAAAAAATTCCAATGTGTCTTCCCTACATTATTATGTTGTTAATTTGAACAACACTAGTCAAGTATTCTGAGAGAATTATACTTTCAGGTGTTAGAAATATACCATGGAGTTTGAACATAACACCAAACATATTTGAATTGATAGAAGAGAATGTATTATGATAACACCAAAGATTGTTACACTTACACTGTAATACTGGTGTCAAATGCTTGGTGTGGTCCTAACACTGATGGTGTAGTTTGACACCATTATTGATACAATGTATGGTCTCTGATCAGAAGGTCAAGAAAATATTTAGTGAATATTACACAACCATTGTGTAAAAAAAACAATCAAATATATATTCCCCAATGTAATTTATATCTTACTGTGTTTTTTTTTATATAAATAACCCTCGAAAAGATGAATTTATTTGGCAGTGAGTTTTAAGATGCATTGTTAGTTACACATATATACAGTGTGAACAAAGGACATTCTTGAAATTTACACATTTAACAATCTAATCATGTGCTTCCAAAAAATAATACCGGTAATTGAGTCATAGATATCTTGATAAGAAGCAAGATTTTTTCTTGTTTATTTGTATTATTGAGTATCATACAGTACAGACATTGAATTTTTACATTTTTTCGATACCAAGCCTTACTAAGTTAATATTATGTCACTTTGAAATATTATTATGTTATCTTTTACAGTAATGGCACATTGTTTGTGTCTATCATTATTTTTAAAGGTCAGTATTCTCTCGTAATTTTTTTTTATGTATGAAGAGGAAGATATTTTTTCATATAATAGTGCCTTATTTCTCTTCCTCTTTCTTGGTTGATATCAGCAATGTGTTTTATTTTGACTGTGTGTCAATACAATGCATCTATAGTTAAGTGAACAGAAAAGATTAAAGCATAGAAAGTAATCAAATATTGTATTGTCAATGATTGGTTATTCTGCAGTAATATTCTTTGCTGAATCTCATTGGTAAATTGTCATTTGGGCCCGGTCTTACAAAGAGTTGCGATTGATCCGATCAATCACAACTATGGACAGCCAGCGATGTCAACATCTGTTATGCATGTTTGATCAAAATATTTTCTTACTATGATGTATATTTATGCATTCATTGTTTTCTTAAAAATTCACTGTGTTTCTCTTTGTTTACAAACTGTTCAAATTTCCTGTAGAAAAAATTATGACGCTGATGGATTTCCATAGAGTTACGATTGATGGGATCAATCGTAACTCTTTGTAAGACGGGGCCTTGGTCTACGCCCAGTTTACCTATTTTCTGTTTATGCTCATCCCACTTGGTCAAGGTTGCAATTGATCAACCAATCACAACTATGGACAGCCAGCAACATCATCTTGAAAATTCAGTGTGATTCTCTGTTTACTGAGGATATTGTGCAAATTTTGTGTGGAAAAGAAAATGGTATGGATGGATTTCCATACAGTCAGATTGATTGGATCAATCATAACTCTTTGTAAGACAGGGCCCATGTCTTTATTAAAGATCATGCAAAGAACCAGGCCTGGCAACCTGTAATAGCCCGCAGGTTAAATTTACATTATGGAGCGTTATGGCCCAGTGGATTAGTCTCCCGACTTTGAAACAGAGGGTTGTGGGTTCAAATCTCAGCCATGGCGTAGTTTTCTTCAGCAAGAAATTAATGAACATTGTGCTGCACTCAACCCAGGTGAGGTGAATGGGTAGGAATTTATACCTTGAAATGCCAAGTGAGTGAAAGCTGCCTGAGCTACAGCCAGGGTAATAATATCCAAGTCCTTTGGAAGCGCATACAGACGTTATTCATGTGCCATGCCCTATACAAGAACTGACTATTATCATAATAGCATACAATGGGAGATCCCACTACATTATACATTACAATCACAAATCATTATTATATTACTGTTCGGTTACTGCTATTACTTTTCAATATAAGGAATAACATTAAATATCCAATATATAGAATAAGTTCAAATAGTGATAGATACATACACTGGTACCGAGCAGTAAGTAAAAGAAAATGACGAGAGGTGAGATAGAGATTGGAATTATTCATCTTATTACTGTTCATTGCAACAATATACAACAATATCACGAAAATGGTCAACATATAATCCCGGGAGGGCCACTTCCATTCACGAGTGGATACCATGCGCGACCATGGGGTCTCGAAAAGCACCCTAAACACGTAATTTCCATTTTCTGAAAATGCACCCCTTAACAAGTATTGGCGTGTGAAACCCGACCCTTAACAAGTATTGGAAACAAAACGATACTCTTATTGGTAATATTCCCTGAAATGAACCCCGAAACAAGTACAGGAATGTTTTATTGTTACGGGTCCTTCGGTCGTCGGCTTTACCTTATTTGGTTTAGTACGACCCCACCTTCTACACCTCGCGCAAATCGGACTCTAAACACGAAGTTTTGGGGCAAAAAGGACATCCTTTATAAAACATTTTAATTTTATGTTATCATCCCCGCATATTCCATCCTAAACACGTAATTTTCCTAGCGAAATAGATACCCTTTTTTCATTATTTTTGTGTTTTTGACACCCTTATCACGTTACGTACGTAACGTGCCCTATCGTGAAAAAGACATCCTTTTTACGTGTTTTTTTGGTCGCGCATGGTATCCACTCGCCAATGTAAGTGGCCCCCCCGGGCATATAATACAATATAAATATATCCAAACAGCAATACCAAGCAGTAGGATATAGAGAAAGGGAAGAGAGGAAAAGAGAGAGAGAAATTCAAGAGAGATGAGATAGAGAGAAACAGAAAGAAAAGAGGGGATCAAGAGTGGAATAATGCATCATTTGCTGTTGCAACAATGTCATTAAATGGCCAAAATGATATAGGTTGTATTTAGCAATACAGATGCATTAACATGGCACCAGGTGGTAACATAGAGAGAGAGAGAGAGAGAACACACACATGACAACAGCTTTACTAACCTACCCTACAAGTTTATCCATCTGCTACCTTGCCCTGGGGACCTCGACACGTACGTGTTCGGGCTGCCGCAGTAATCTGCTACCCTATATGTATTTTTGCGTGTCATGCCCCCTAAAACAAGTATAACCCGTAAAAAACACGTTACCCGTAAAAAATATACCCCTAAACCACA
This sequence comes from Lytechinus variegatus, assembly GCF_018143015.1. NCBI lineage: Eukaryota > Metazoa > Echinodermata > Echinoidea > Temnopleuroida > Toxopneustidae > Lytechinus > Lytechinus variegatus. Next base: position 241,051 of record NC_054758.1, read on the forward strand.
ATGTCCGGAACTCTAAAAAGCACTGAGTAAAATTTTACTTAATATTTGGTAGGAATGGAATGTAAAATTCACAAAATATATGTTTTTATCCAACCTACGTGCATGTTCCCATTTACCCATTATTGGGAAACCCTTTTTTAGAGTGAAAGTATATAGGCCTATTATATATACATACATCAATGTGAGTGCGGATTTTTTTAAAAGCCGTTAAGACAGAATATTCTAAGTTGATTTTTTTCTCTATTCATAAACAAGATTATATCTAGCTAAATGAATGCAAGCGCGGAGCAAGAGCTGAAAATTATCCATATTCGGATCTGAAAAGGGAACATTTAAAAGACCCTTTCTAGAAAATCATGAATTATTATGATGATATTAAATATATCTACCTATTTTTATTTTCACCATTAAAAATATTCTAAACACTATTACTTTTAATCAATAACATGATGCAAAATTATATGAACAATTCATGCGAGCGCGAAGCGCGAGCCGAAAATTATTGATATTTATCAGACCTGAAATCGTGACATTTTGGTGAAGTATAATTTATGATTCCAATCTAAATAATGCAAGCACGAGGGATGACTTGGAGCAGAAATGCTTTCCTGAAAGAGGAAATTTTAAGGAGTATTCTTATGAATACATGAACAACAGACTGTTTGTAAAATTTAACGTAGAGGGTTTGTCTATCCATTATCAAATCAGCGCGTGATAAAGGTCTTTGACAATTAAATCAGGAAAATAGGACTGTTTGTAAGAATTGAGGATAAAGTATGAAAATGCTAACCCGCGGTCATATGTAGAGATAAAAGTGATATACGTTTGAAAAAGGGATCATATAAGGACTGTTGGAATTCTTCAAAAGAAGCTAGTCTATACCACTAATCAAAAGTTGGCACGAATATTCATCCCTGGGTAAAAACATGCAAAATTCATTTTCTAAATGAGTTAGAAACTCCATTACCATAAAATAGACGGGGGTATTAATCATTTCAGTGGTATTCTGTTTCTGCGTCTTTTTCCAGCTTTTGCCTTTTCTATTATTTTTTTTTCCTTTTCTTATTTGTGCCCCCTTTCCCTTTTTGTGCCCCCCGAAAGGGGCGCCCGGGGCACGAGCCCCCATTGATAAGTTCCCCTCCCTAGATAAGCCAATGCGTTTGAGTGATACTTTAAACTATGTTTGCTGCTATGGCAGGCAGATCTACATGCCCAATATGGGTCTCTCTCCTTCAAATTCTGATTTTCATTTTGTTTTTCTCAATTATCATTTTACCCACCATGACGTGGCATAATGTTTGTTCTAATAGATTTCAATTCAGTCTTTCTCTTTTAATCGACCTTTAGACAGTATATAATGAAAATTGAAGGGAAAAAAAACGCAAGTTCAATTTCTGCTAACACATACTGCTGCTATGTCTGGGATAGGCTTTAAAGTAAATAAGGAAAAGAAATAAACAAAATGATAGTAAAAATATTTTGAAAATATAACCCCCCTTCGCGCATGCTCAGTGAAGCAATATTTCAGGCAGGGGGTGGAAACTCCGCTTCTGCATCCGGTCAGACATGGGGAAATTTTGGAAGGTCAAAAGTGCACACTGCTCCCATTTTTCGCGTACAAGGCTATGGACACCGCAACTTCATGGCACACCAGCGAAACAGAGGCGTGGTCATAAATTGGCCTGCGCGCACAGCGTAAAAATATGCAAATAAGCAAATTGTCACAAATTAGCATAATACGCGAGGTGATTGAATATGAAATGTACCGGTATTCATAGAGCTGCGCGTCTTTGGTAAATTCATGTCATTGATCATTCCCCCGTTCACCCCCCCCCCCCTCAAGGTATTCAGTTGTTTATTCATCTTATATTTTTAATTCTTTCGCGCTTATTACTACTTCAATTAATTCACTTATTTATTTGCTAGATATTTCCCTGGAAGACATTTTGGAAGCTTATAAGAGATTCATTAGTAGGATTGAACTTAGGGATCTGCTTGCTCTATTCATCAGGTGTTCATCACTGTCCATTATTTTCATTACACATCATGAATAGCCACAAATATTTGTTTATTATTTTGGGGGGTGGTGTAAATACTTAAAATGATTAGAAAAATCTGAGCAAGAGAGCAATCAGGTCATTTTGTCTTTATTTTGAAATTGAAATGAACAATCTGGTGCAAATCTTATGAAGATTTTTTTTTAAAAGTCTGAGTTTGGGATGGGAGCAAAAGAGAGCCCAGTACCCCCCCCATGTATTTGCTCTCATCAAGGCTATCTTAAAGGTCACTTCCAAATAAAATAAAAATTTTGTACCTGCCCACCCCCTATATTTCTCTATCGATTCCACCCCCCCCCCCCTCTCTTCCACACACACACATTCCACATAATCATGCGAGCAAACAATCATTCTCATTTCATTTTTATTTCTATCCCACTTTTAAATCAAACTCATTCATGTCTTTAATTCGGCTGCACCTGAATGTCACAGTATGCCATGTTGCAATGGCTTTTATGGGCTATCTTGCCACGCATGTTATTTTGATACTAAATACCTGTTGTACTAGTATTATACCCATGGATACCCGACATACAGAATCAATCAATCAGTAGCACCATCATATTCCAGTCATATAGAAGTAATCTTCAGTGCCATTTCATCACAACACAGTTTGGTAGCAATAACATCATCACCACATATCTTTCACGCAATATAAACTGGTGGATTAAGTTAATCACGAATATCAAGATTAGAAAGTAATATTTCAAATTAAAATGTTTATTAGTTAATAAATTTTTGAATACATGATAAAAATATTTTTTTCTCACCAAAGCATCAAATTACATCAGCAAAATGCCTATAATGAGTGCAACAGAAATTGCAAGGATATTACAGAGAGGGGATGTATTTTTTTGATAAAATCTAGAGAAAAAAATATGAAAAAAATAAGTATGTATATTCACTTACATAGTTATTGATAAGCCTTACATAGTCAATATAAGGGGGGCATCAAGGATGCCATTAATAAAGATTATCACTATACCTCTTTCTCAAAGTCAGTTACTAAAATATCAAATTATTTTTTCAGCATTTGCTGACAAGAAATAGCATGCTAATCTAATCGGTGACACTTCATAAAAAAAGGGGAGCACATTTCTCTAAAGAGTGCCTTCCCAAATCTGCACATTGGTAAATCAGTAACAAAGTTGCTTATTGTCTATTGTTGTGAAGTGCTGCTAGAGCTGTGTTCTATTTCCAACAAATTCTTTTATTTGCAGAGCTAATCTAGTTCATTATACGGGACATCGACAATACAGTGTTACAAAAACAAAGAGATTAAAAAAAAATAGTGCAACTTTTCACTTCCCCCAGAAAATGAATTCAACAGCTTAATGTCCAGCAATACATACAGGTTCTTGTTTCATAAGGACTTCAATTATGGTAAATTGGCCCCAAATGTAACTAGCAACTAGCATGGGAACCCCAATGTTGATCTGTTGCTTTAATGTTTCCATGGTAATTACCAGAATGGCAAAGCTAGATTAGTGGTTGGTCTTAATGAATTGGGGTCCAGGACTGAGAGTGATTTCTTCGCCCTCTGTTCTGTCACCTTGTTTTTATTATGCACATTTTTTCAATGAAAATCCATTATTTCTTATCACCTTTTATATGTCTGTAGGCATGTATGTTACATAGCCCAGACCTCAGTAAAGGCCCATTCTGCATTGTTTAGATTACCAGAACACAACCTATCCCTTTCAAACTACTAATATTATTCAAAGTGCTTTCACTACTATAAGTACTACATGTAGATGATTAGAACATTAATAAAGGGGGGGGGGGGGATAAGTGTGCCCTTTCGAAAAATATTTTAATCTTGTGTGAAACCTATGGACCTAAATATCTATACTCCAAATAATCTTTTTTTGTTCAACAGATGTGTAGTTTAAGCAACATTCAATATGTATCGACACATTTATTTAAATTCATTAAATTTTTAAATCTGTAATTGCAATAAAGCAACTGCTTGTTATGAACCTGGCCTTCATATTTCTTCTTGATCTGCCCTGGTGATACTCAAACAGCCTGTGAAACCTGCATAGTAAACAAAAAGAAAAGGGAACAAAATGAGCTGCTGATATGAATTATTCTTACTCATCTAGTCCAGTTTATTTAGAAGTTTTAAACTTTTTATGAGCCCTTACTCTTCCATGCAATATTATTTTAAAAATGCACATGTAGTAACTTATGTTGCCAGATAAAAATCATAGATCACTATTATAGATCATTATTCATATAACTTTTTTTATTAAGTGTGAAAACCCATTCAAATATATATCGAAAGATTAATCTCAATATTTTGTCCTTTTTTATTTCTGTCTTCAGAGTAACTGAGTTTTAAAGTGATTTTATGTATGATTAATATAGCTAAGATACATGGACAATAAGTATGCATTGATGATAATGGAAATACTGGTGAATCTGAATCCAAAGAATATTGTCTCATCATGGAGCTTTACTTTATGGGATATAACATGATTCAGAAAAATAGGTTTTTTATATTTTTATGAAAACAAGCATACCTGGCAAGCTTTTAGATCAGATATCCTGTTACTCATCAGATTGTACCTCTTGGTGATGTGCAAATGGTATTTGACTTTGTACTTCTGAATAGGCTGGGACTGCTAAGAACTGGATCCCATTGGATCTGCAATTCAATATACATACAATACTTTACAGTTAAAAATTTCAAAAGTGATAAACAAAATTCCTCTCTAAAAACAATTTTTCAGAGTTTCCAGCTTTCACAATTCCCAACTAGAAAAAAGCAGGTCTTGACCAAAAACTAAATGGTTCAAGCATACGTGGCCTACTCTAGTGAGGTCTTTTGTCAATCTTCAATATATATACACACCAAGCCAGCTTTGACAGATGTAAGATAATTATCATTTGTGTGATAATATGGCTCTCGCTCATTCATCAGTGCGAGTCAATCATTAAATTTTTTGCACTCGTCAATAAACATGTCTGATTTGAATCTCTACGTTAAGTGAGTTCCTCTTTAAGTTTAAGTTTGATTTTTATTTAAAAAAAGGGTTAGCTCACTTGCTGCCAGGTTTAAATGACCCTTTGCCTTTCACCACAAATAACATCAAGTGAGGACAATAAAGATAAATCAATCGGATCAGCTGCTCTCTCTGCTTAGCCTTATACTTAAACAATTCAAAATAGGGCACTATGAATTTTCTCAACCCTTCCAAAAAAAACAATTGAGCAGTTTGAACCCTGACATAGAAATGTTCCCCCCCCCCCCGAAAAAAAAGAATCATTAAACTCCTTTGCTAGGCTAATCATATTTTAGTCCAACGGTCCAGCCAGGAACTAAAATGAAATTAAATTTAACTTAAAAAATCTTTGTAGAAAAAAAGTCAAACCAGACAGATCTAGATTTTTTTAAAAAAATCTATATCTACGATAGACCTATCCTAGGGGCTTTTTATTTAAAAAAAAGAAAAACGTTAACATCTGTCTCAAATCATTCCACGAGTGACCATGGGCATGGCAAAATCTACCAATATCATTCCAAACAGATTCATCATTCAGTTCATTTAGATTTAATTTCATTTCATTTTAAATGCAGATAATTATATTGAAATAGCGGTGTCGAAAAATCAGTACTCGGCCCATGGCCTATAACTTCAAATTTCAACTCGAGCTTGTTTGACACTTAATTTCCAAAACCTAATGACCTAGCCTACATCGGCAATTTCGCAGCCGGCTGGCACCGGCGATATCAAAGTCCGCATCCCGCTCTGGCTATATATTTGGCTTAATTTTGATGCAGCTTTGCCGTTAAACAAGTCCACATCTAACCCTGATATTTGACAATAAGAACTGAAATACAGATTTAATAAGGGCGGACATGAAGCATCTCAATTAACCAACTTAGTTCTACGAAAAAACTATATTATTTTCTGACAAAATATGTCAGTCAGATTTCAGACTTATTTGGGATCAGGACAGGAAAAAGAAATGGAAATATGGAAATTGTGGTTTGCGTTGTAAACTGCACATAAAGCCATGCATGCGACGCCGAACCCCAGCAAACACATTACAATTTCAACTAAGATCAAAGTAAGGAATTGAACTTAACTTACTTTTATTCCTATGGAATGTCATTAGATTGATATCAATGTTTCCTCCAAGATTTTCTGCTCCATTGAAGTTCACTCAGAAATCATGATTTCGAACACCAATTCTACTCGACCCAAAATAGATAATTAGACTTGCTATTGTATTTCAAGAAGTTGAATTTCGCAGAATAAAAAAGAACGACACTTCCAGTGTGGCCAGCGCTCAAAATGAAATTATGCTAGGGAGGACTGCAAAATTATGCTAAAATTATGCCAAATGAAATAACAACATGGAGCAGAAAAAATACTAAATTATGCTAAAATTTATGCAAAAATGGGTGAGATGACTAAACAATTTTTTGAAATCAAATGAAATAAATAGGTCTATATAAATAAAATAAAAACTATTAAAAAAACAAAAAAAATGAAAAATAAAATTTGAATTTTTTTTGAAAATTATAAAATCAAATATAAAAAATAATAAAAAAATGGACAATTACAATAAACAATTTGCTAAGTAGATGCAAAACTGCTTGCAATGACTTGCACGGTTCTCATGCACTGGGAGAAGCCTGAAAGAAGGGGCGGGGGTATGAAAACCTGTATGTATCTTGTCCAGATTGTGAATACTTAAAAAAAAAATAAACAAAATATTGGCCTGAGCCTCCCCCCTCCCCCCACACACAAAATGCATCCAGCCTTGCATCGCCACTCACACCCTGCCTGTCTTTATTCTAATCTTTAATAAACAAAATAGTCAAGCTTGCTGAAAAGGGGTATAGTTCTATATTCAAAATAAGTTTAGATCCTGCATGGGAATACTTGGTTGACATAGTAACTGAGGGGGAAACTTCCTTGTAAGCATGTAAAATTCATGTTATATCTTTTTTTTCTGTATGATGCTGCAGGAATTGCTTCAAATCTATAAAAGACAATTAACAACATTATTGAATATTTCTGTCTCAAATTTTTGACTGCTTAAAATAAAATTTAAAAATGGTATATTTTTTTCTCAACCCATTTGTTCCCTAACTGCGATTATGACATCATGAATCAACATCTGTCATGCACAACTGAATTACAACCAGAGAAAGAGCAACACAAAATACACGCATATATTTACATATATGTCTGGTATAAATTTATTGGCATCTGCAGCTTATTTGTGAGGTATTTTCACAGAGACCCTGAGTCAACATAAGTATTTTGATATAATCTATAATGTGTGCATGCACAAAATGAAATACCTCAGACTTCTGACCTTTAAACTCATGACTTAATATCAAATCTATATACAAGCATAACAATGCATCTACCAACATGTATAGCAATTACATAGCTACCAAAATTCAGAAGCAGATAACAGTCTTACTTCATGAAAACAGGAGTACACATGTACTTGCCAACTTGAAGTTAAAATGAAAATTTCAATAACAATTAATCTAACACATTCGTGACAGAGGTCCACAATTTTTTGGTTTGGCCTAGGCCTAATATCTTTTGATGCAAAGCCCTAACAATCATACCAAATACATGAGCAGAAAGAGCAAAAAATTCTACACAAACTGTGCCCATTTTGGTTGCGTCAATATTCGTTGTTTGATGCTGAAATTTTTTAAAGGAAGATAAGCATTAAAATCCTTAAATTGGCAATGTGATAAAAGTCTAAAATCACTGTTTTCCCCTGCAAATTGGCAACTTTTTGACTTTTCATAATTTCCGTCAGTTTATATTCATTTCAGATACATGACATTTTATAAGAAAAATGTAGCAATAAAACAAAAATGTTCGTGTTGCCAATTTGATGAATAAAAGCTGATCAAATTAGGCTTTAAATGATTCCCGTCACGAATGGGTTAAAAAGTTAGAATAGGATAGGCCTAGACTACCAACAGTCAGATCTAGGTCTAGATCAAGACTAGAATCTAGATCTAGGTCTATAGAGTCTAGATCTAGATCTAGGCCTAGATCTAGGCCTAGTAGACTCTAATACAAATTTGAAAATCTGTAAATTAATTTCTTCAGTTAGACATCTACTTGCAAATTTGTATCTATTTACTTTTAATTACAATCATTTAACGTTACATCAGTTCAGTAATTTCAATTAATACAATTGGATCTAAGTTACAACTTAAACCCAAGTTAACCCTGACCTCTTTAACATTAGACCTAACTTAGTTAGATCTAACGTTAGAGTCTAACGATCTAGAATTATATCTAAATCATGTTTACACTATTTGGCCTAGGGCCTATTGAGTCAAAGGACAAGAGAATGGAAAACTTTTCTAAAGTACTAACATTGACTTTCAAGTGTCTCACTCAGTTTATGCACGAAGTACAGATCTACTGTAGATTAAGATTGTTTTTTATTCCCCCCGGCCCTGCTGGTTGTACATGGTCTCATGGGCCTAATCACTAGTGGCAGGCCCTAGATATTCATTCGAGCCAACCCGTTGCTATTTTTTTTTATTTTGATATGGCTGATTGACAAAGTGTATGCATATGATTGTCCATCTAACACTGATTCTATTTTTGGTAATTACTGAACTTCCTTTTCCCAAATTGGGAAGAAATATCACCAATTTTGGACTATATTTTGACTGGCGGAAGGATTAGGGCTATTTTGCTGTTTGAGGTGATGAATCTGCTCCCCCGACGATGTCTTCAAACACGCCAATTTATTTTTAAAATGAGCTGGTCGAGGGACCCTTTTCTGGTCAGATATGGATTGCCAGATACAAATCCTATCCACTGGTAGTAAACATTCGACCCCCGAATTTCATCCTTATTTTTTATGAATTTTTTAAAGTGCCAATTTAACACATAAGTCTATGGGGAATGAATTAGGCCTGTGAGACATGTTTCTGTGACGTAAATTTATAAATCGGAACAAGTGATGGCGCCAATTAAGTGTTGACTGGTGTTGACCACTGATCTCTATAAAAAATCTCAGTGGTGTTGACACACAGAGATACGATCCATGCATACATGCCTTCCAAAGGAAGGCATACTGTGTGTACAGTGTTGAGACCTAGAGCATTATGGAGTACGTGTACGAGTTTGAGTTTAAATATTGGACAACTCACCCGGTAGACAACTCAGTCACCCCGAGACCGCTCATCCGGCCTCGGTTCAGCAAGGGCGAGTTGTCTCACATTTTGTAGGGTCGGGGAAAATTGTTTCACCAGAAAAGTCCAAATTATGCTAAATTTTGTCAAATTATGCCAAGCATAATGCCAGATGCTGAAGCGGTCCAAATTATGCCAAAAAGCATAATTATGCCAACTCTGGCAACTATGTGACACTTCGCACAGATATCGTAGGGAATTGTGGGACGGAAAAAAATGTTTAATGCATGACGACATGAATAAAACATTAGCGTTTTATCCAATCATACAAGTGCATTATGCGTATTTTGACGTCATTACTCATGAATTAAACATTGACCTTCCAAAATCAACCTTCAAATTGGACAAATGGCAGCCATGTTTGTTATGTACAAAACCTATGGAAAATCAAAAACGCGCGAAAAGAGTTGCCTCTCTAGCTCCCTTCGGGAGCTTACGTATACGTAAGATCGTATCTCTGTGATTTCAGGTGCAGGCGCGGCGGATCGGATCGGTTGCTATGCAACTCCATCAGCTGGCTGTACCTGTGATCGTGACGTAACGATTATGCAATAACATTGATTGTGCGTGGTACATGGTGTGTGCTGCTTGGCCAGGTCGGCGGGGAAAATCAAAAATTTAAAAGTGAGAAGTTGAAACTTGGAGTTTTCACACCAAAAATTGTGTTTTATTAACCGGTAAGTTCATTGATATATACTCCTAATTATCTTTCTTTTGTGAACTTTGGTGTGAAACTGTCATGACTGTGCCAAATATTGAAAAATTCATTGCTCGCGAGTGACGAGTGGAGAATGGAGTGAGTGTTGTGTCACTGAGATAGAGAATTGAGATGATTGTCTGTTGAATGATCTTGCTCGGCAATAAGAATAAGCACTAAATTCTTCTTTTTCTCCTTTTCTGCATACCGTCCTCCTGCTTTTGTTAAATTATGTTGTTGTGAATATGTGCATTGCATACTATTGGAATGTAGGATTTTAAATCCGATGTGGACAGACAGCTGAGTGATGAGTTGGTCGACTTTGGAGCTAGTGCATTTTCGCACCCTCAAAGAATAGTGTTTCACCTTCAGGCTACAAAAAAAGGTACCGGTACTCCGGGGCGGGGGGTAGTACGGTATACTCGCGGTCGCTTCTGGTACGAGACCGAGCGGCTGCGGAGATGCAGGCACCTGATGCGAAAGAGCATCAGCGCCATTTTTTTTTCACTAGCCACTGTAGGCCTAAACGAACTTGAAAATGTCTGGTACTGTACTTTATACTGTAGGACCTATGCCGTATTGGTGAGCAAGAAATAGATCTAGCCTTTTTCATTTGGGCACCTGTCCACATGGTCCACAAGGATCCTACTACTAGTCCTAGACCTAGAAAACAAGGATATCCTCAAAAATTAGATAAATCATGTCCTGATGAATTGATATTTTCCTTGTTTATAAGAACATATTTTTTACCTCATCCTACAGGTCTTGGACACAATTCATGATATTCTCCCAACAAAATTTGAACTCTGATTTTTAATTTTCTTTAGAGATTTTTTTTATTTTTTCAATATATATTTTGTAATGTGAAATCCTTTTCCCCAAAGTAATTCTCATGCTGTTTTTTTTTTAAGTACTTCTTTTTGAAGTCAAATGATAAAGGATATCATGCAGACTCACCTCGAAAAATCACTTTCGTTTTCTTTTGTATGCAAGAGCATGTATTGGAAACTGACAGGGGCCGTCTCGAACTTCGGCAAGGACTACATGTAGCCACCCTTGGCTACTTTTTAGATATTTTTCAGAGCGAAATACCATGCTTGCGGACAGCAATTCTGCCTTTTGTATGTGATCAAAATATGTTCTGTGTCATTAATTCAATATTTTTTTTTGTTAGTCTATGTCAGATATATTTTCTCAGGCAACGGCTGTTTATCAGACATATAAGACTTTGAATAACTGCACTTGATAAATGATGAGGCAAGTTAACCTCTCTTTTAAGACATAATGTCTTACTCAAACCCACCGAATCTTGGTCAACAAAAAAGAAAACAAAATGCAAGACCAGAATACATGTATAAGTTTCGACTCTCTACATACCACTGAGTTGTGCATATAATGTGGAAAATAAGCGAAATTTTAATAGTCATAACTTTCTTTTTATCAGATTTCAATGAAATTTTCAGTGTTATGCCTGTTTGATTTTTCTCCATTGATTCAAATCAGTATTTTTCTGAGGTGGACTTGACCTTTATGTAGGCCTACATGTAGGGCTCTACCCCCCCCCCCATTGTCATTGCTTTTCTGACTAATCAATATTAATATACGTACATAATCGTCACCAAATGGTTTGATGTCACATAGGCTTTCCCTTGCCTATGACGTCGTACTTTAATTAGAAGTGACTGGCATGTGTAATCTTGAGAAATACAAGAGCGCCCTCATATTCAACTACTAGTGATGGATATCTTTTGTTTTGTATTTTTTAAAATGTATTTCAGTACAACTTACTTTTTATATTGCATGAAAGGCATATTTTCCAGGGACACTTGACCTTATTTTAGTTTTAAGGCCCTTTTCATTTTCAAGGAGATTATGTAAAATCATGTTTTTTTTTAATTGAAAGGCATTGTAACTTCTTTAAAATATATTTTACTATTTTGAATGTACATTCTATTCATATTTCAATTGATTACCTTTCTCATATGAATATACATTGTATATAATAAAGTGATGAAAAAACAGAAAGGGTTCTTTTCAGTTTAATCTTGTGTAATTGTCTAACAGTAACACATAATTTTGTTAAATAAATTTTATACTTTTTGCAAACAATTTCAGTATAAAGACATACAGTATTGTTGAGGATATGGTCATTTTCAATGTCAAATTGGGAAAGTCCAGTTGACAAAAAGGTGTGCAAGTATTTTCAAGTCTACTCTTGAGCCTAGTTTGTGGAATGTTAATATTTCACATTACAATAGCCTGTAGACTACCAAGTTTTGACTTTTCTTGATTCCATTAAATTTGTTGTTTATTTGTTAATTTTGAGATCAGTGCTGTTTCTCTTTCTCTGTTGTTTTTGTTGTGTGGAGTTTAGGATCAAGTGAACAGTTTAAAGATCTGGATGACTGAATAAATATGGAAGTAAAAATCAACACAAGTTTGACGGATTACATGTTTTCTTTTGTTGACTTTGTTTAAACTTGAGATGAGAATGAAATGCATTTGTAGCTAAAGTATCTGATCATAAAATATTGTTGATTCTGTTCTCGCAGACCTCTGTCGTAATATGTTGCTGGGCAACTGTTCATTGCTGTCAAATAAAACACTTTATCACTTTTAGCAGAAGGTGTAACAGGAAAGTGATGTATTGATTCCACCTGCAATTGCATATAGCTTTTATTTTTGAAATAAAATATCAAAGCAATGATCAATATGCGCATTGTATGCACACCGTTTAAAAAAATTATGTTTTAAAGAGGCTGTGCATGTCCTATTCAATACCATATGGAGATTTATAGTATGAATTACACATGCTGCAAACAGGGCGCTTATTACTCTACCTTTATCATTGGTTGCTAGCCGGGCAATAGAATTTTCTAGACCTGTAGCCAAATGGCAGTTTATGTAGTCACGGTGATTATTGTGTGTGGGTACAAAAGTCAAAACCTTTTATTACTTGTACATCAAATGTACTCATGCTCAAAACTCAAAATGTTGTTCAATTGATTTGAATATTTCTATCTCATACTATTTTTCCAGCAAAATACTATTGACATGACAAATATTCTTTATTATAGAAGCGGGTATGATGGCCATTAGAGGTTAGAGTGCCCACGCCCCATGGATGGGGGTTTTAACAGTAAATACATGTACCGTTGGTAAAGAATTGGCATTATAGTTTGCACAGCAAAAATGTTGGTCTACTTTATGTCTTTAAACAATTATTACCGATAACACTGCTTTTCTGCTTATGTTCTGATTTTTAATTTTTTTTTTGCTTCATTCATTATTACAGTATATATGGAACAGATATTTGAACGTGAAATGTTGACAAAATGATACATTTAATCACACTTTTACGACTTATGAGTAAATCCAAATACACACAAGTAGTTTTATTACCATCTATATCTATAGGTAGAAGCATTCATATCTGGGTGTTTGGGGTAAAAGCTATTAACAACAAACCTACTTGGCATGAGGTTGTATTGCCAATACAAGCTATTAAATAGATGTTATTAATATTACCCCCTGAAGGCTGAAAGGACGGTAGATAATAGATTGGCTGGTAATAAAAAGAGCTTGATCCGTTTCTGGGGTGACGATGCATGTATGTAACAGGTAGCTTGCTTCCCTCGTTGCTTGGTTACTCCTTTGATTATGATTCTATACCAGGTGGGTTGAAATGTACACAGACAACGTTTGTTCGTAGGTCCCATTACAGTCAATATCGCGATTCTAGCAAGGCAGTACTTTGACTTCGCTCGGAGTAATTTCTAGATAACAAAAGTTTTCGTCAAGAATTGATTTTAAATCGACAGACAACTTTTGATGTGTGAACTTTCATAGGAAGCATACTGGAATTTATTTCTGATTTTTAGAGGTAAATATGATAAAAGAGTGAGAATATTGGTTTATCGTGTTTGCTTTTTAAAATATTGAAGGCCTTTCTTGTTTTCTTTTCTCTTTCATTTGTTATATATCAAGCTCATGTTGCATACTGTCTTAGATTCATATGCTCAAAGCCCAGGCATTTCATTATTGATTGTAACTTTTTGACTTTTAGTATCAATAGACCCTTGGTGACCCCCCCCCCCCCTCCCACTAGTCTCTCCTACAAGGAAGACAAATTAAATATGTTTTGAACTGGCTCTAGACTTTGAAATTTCAGGTTAGTTACTAATGCCTTGAGTATAGACTGCTGGACACGAAGGACAGCATTCCAATGTAAAATATGAAGGTGTAACATTGAAAAGATTTGAAAGTAGAAAGTAGGATGCATAGAATATGAGAAAGTATACATCATAACATGTGCTCTAAAATTCTGAAATATTGAGTCACCTGTTCGGAAATTATCCAACATTTTGGTCATTCACGTGTATGCATTGGATGAATTTTCTGGCACTGTCATCCGACAATCCTATCTGAGTACTCTAACCTTTTGTTTTTCTTTCTTATCTTTCTTCAACAATCATGCATTCCCTGTTTCTCTTTCCATTAATTTGTATGACTCTGATTTGCTCCTTCTGCTCATATTTCTTCCAAATCTACTCTGTGCAAGATTGTGAGCTGCAGGCACTACAACCCGGGGGGGCCACTTACATTGACGAGTGGATACCATGCGCGACCAAAAAAACACGTAAAAAGGATGTCCTTTTCACGACGGCACGTTACGTACGTAACGTGATAAGGGTGTCAAAAACACAAAAATAATGAAAAAAGGGTATCTATTTCGCTAGGAAAATTACGTGTTTAGGGTCGAATTTGCGGGAATGATAAAACAAAATTAAAATGTTTTATAAAGGATGTCCATTTTGCCCCAACACTTCGTGTTTAGAGTCTGATTTGCGCGAGGTGTAGAAGGTGGGGTCGTACTAAACCAAATAAGGTAAGGCCGACTACCGAAGGACCCGTAACAATAAAACATTCCTGTACTTGTTTAGGGGTTCATTTCAGGGAATATTTGCCAAGAGTATCGTTTTGTTTCCAATACTTGTTAAGGGTAGGGTTTCACACGCCAATACTTGTTAAGGGGCGCATTTTCAGAATATGGAAATTACGTGTTTAGGGTGCTTTTCGAGATCCCATGGTCGCGCATGGTATCCACTCGTGAATGGAAGTGGCCCCCCGGGCACTACAACAAAAGTCAGCAAAATTATTTTTCTAAATGTAGAAGATAGAAATCGCACTGTAATCACCAGAAATTCTTGTCTAGAGGGATGTCCATCATTTAGGCAAAGAAAGTGGGAAAGGGGCATAAAAGGGAGAGCAGAAAACATTAAGAGACATTGCAAAGCATAATAAAGCCCCCCCCCCCTAAAAAATGGATTAAAAAATGAATACAAATAATAATGATCTCTTATTGCTCTCAAAAGGAAAGATAGTTATTACATTATCATGTGGTACTCTTTCCAAATCTGGCACGAATGGGAGACTAATAGACTATCAATTTGATTCATTTTGCTTTATTTGGTTTTATTGAAAATTTAAAAGTATAGGATACAAAAGATGCATGTTTACATAGATAGGTGTATGTTTAAAGAAAAATACATTGTGTAAAGTAGACAAATTCATTGACAGCATATATGATACCAAATAAAGTTGGGTATGCAAAAAGGGTGGCGGATTAAACAATTTCCCACAAGGTGCCATGGATAAATTGTTGTTACTTCACAGCATCTTGACCAAATTTACAGAGTAAGATCTCATTTTGAAGCTAGAACTAATAGGCTCTATTAATAATAGTAATAATAATATAGGTATATTTATCCAGGGTAGCCACTTCAGTTTCGAAAACTGTTCTCCCACCGGGCCCTTCTATTATTATTACTACATTATTACTATCTAAATCTAAATATTACTATAAATTAGATCAACACTATATCAGGAACAAATACTATAGCACATAAATTTGGAAGTAACGGGTGCGGACTGGCGGTGCTGATGGATGCGGTGAATGATAGAATGTTAATTAAAGTTAATTAACAACAAAATATAATATGTACAGTGTAGTATGACTGTCAGCCTCGTATTTCTAGGCACTATTCAAAAGAAGGGAACAAATTAATGTTATAAAAATATGACAAGTTAAAAAAAAATGTGCAGGAATGAAATACATGGCAAATTAAAATAATTATCTAATTTGTATGTAATATTAATTTTTAGTACAAATGTTGTGTATCATTGCAACAAACACTTCTACCCATGATGTAGTCATTTGCCAAGCTTATAAACAATGACAGGGCATTTTGGGGGCAAAATTTAGAATGAAATACCAGTATTGTTAATTAATTAGTGTAATTAATATGCATACAATAACAGATAATTAATCACGTTTGATACAGATTTGATTATTGATGTTTCAAGATTTAAATACTAGGGTGATATAATATAGCATTAACTTTTATGTGTAACAGGTCCAATTTGAGAAAAAAAATATTTTAAAATTCATATTTACATTGACGTCTGTAATAATTAGACTAGCTTGTAATTAGTTATTTTAAGAAATAATAAAAGTACTAGTATTTGAGACTTAAAACTGTTTCATCATTTACAGAATGGTAATACCTATAACATAAAAAAATAAATTTTGGACCCTTTTACCCTTTTCGCAAAATTGGACCACCTTATGATGCGACCACATATCTTGCTATTTTCATAATTCATCTCACTTCTTCAGCAACTAGTCAGGGGCCCCATTTCTTAAAGACACTAGCTCTGCCATTATTGTAACTACCATAGAAACCTTGATTTGATTGGCTACTGAGCCCTGTTACCATGGTATATTGTGTTATTTCAAGTCTGCTGTTAGCCTTGGTATTGAAATTGGGATTGCCTTTCCTAGCTCCAAAGCTTATTCAGAGTAGGCCCGTTTCGGGTACACGTGTACACGCACGGTCAAGTCAGTGCACGTGTACTAAATTCCATCACCGTGTACACGGTAGCATCTGCATAAACAAGCTCACAGCCTCACATTAAATCTTAGTTCTCAGACACTGCACATGTTTTAATTACTAATATGTCAACATATTTCAATTAATCCTGAGTGAGTTCACTTCCAAAATCGCCAATTTAATCCACATTCTTTCTGGAGACTCACGTCTTTGTACCACGAAATCGGCACGAAATGGGTCTGCTCCGGTCTCAAAAGCTCGAAAGCGTTGCTCAATCACACTCAGAGTCAATTTGAGAATCACCAATTGCGATAGCGATCATCGCTACAACTTACGTGTTATACGCTCGCACACAAGCCTACAAACAAACGCTCTTCAAATTGGCAACATAATAATGAAAATTAATCGATAACTTCAGTTACACTTATTCTGCAGCGATCTGTGCATGCATGTACGGTACAGTATACAAAATGCGCATCCACCGAGCGTCGGCGATAGCTAGGGCCCTGCACTGATTTTCTTTTGCATTCTTTATAATTTAATGCGCTGCTAAGCCGAGTAAACTTTTAATTTGCACCAATTTTTGTGGATTGATACTTCAAACTTCTCAGGTAAGCTTTAAAACCGTGACTTAGGCTATATAGACCCCTTTTTATGACATATTGATGCGGGTCCGTGTCGACATGAAAACAGAACTCGCTCTCACAGTGTTTACAACGTGTACACGTGTACACGACCGAAAAACACGCCGTGTACACGTGCATCAAAAATGGACTTTCAAAACGGGCCTATCCTAATTCAGAGTTTGTAAAACTGATCCAGATCACATTATTGACATCTCAACAACTAGTGAGTGACTTTTCGGGACCATTTTCATTTTATGTTCAGTGTTTAATCGCATAAAAATTGACCTAACACCAACACCAAAAGGTCAACACTGAACTTGGAATCACCGATTGTAATGGTCACAATGTGAAAGTAACCATAGAGTTGTAACTCTTGATGAAATGGACCCCTGGGGGCGTTTCATCAACATTTTTGTCCGACAATTTGTCAGATCTGACAACTTTTCTTGATTTTGATTGGCTGAGAAGCACTGTTACTATGGTAACTGTCGGATAAAGTGGGACTTGTCAGATAAAATGTCCGACAAGTCTCATTTTATCCGACAGTTACTATAGTAACAGTGCCTCTCGGCCAATCATAATCAAGAAAAGTTGGCAGATCTGACAAATTGTCGGACAAAAATGTTGATGAAACGCCCCCCTGGTCTACCTGCCTGCATTTAAATTTGCTATATCTTTTACCTCACATGGATGTGACTTTCCTGATATTTTCTTCATCTTGACTCTTGAGCTTGTCCTGCTTTACTTCCCTGTTTCATATCTCCATTATTTCTTTTGCATTCATGATCGGAGTCATATCTTCTCTGAAATTCTTGGTGTTTTCTGCTGCCTTGATTCAAGATTTTCCTTTGATCTTTCCTATCACTCCAATGTTAGAGCCATCTGTACTGTCACCTCTTGGTGCATCATATTTTTGCAAGCAAACTCCTATAGAGGCATTCTTCTTATTTCACTCTTATGGATTAAATCGGATGACAATGCCTTCTCATTGTTACAAGAAGATCGCAGTTCAACTTCCAAGTGTTCTCTTGCAGGTGTAAGGTGAAACTACTGTAGTAAGCAATGTATACTCCTACTAAACCCCGTGGTCCTATCGCAGCATCCTTCACTGGTCCAGGACCCAGTTACAAACTTCCCGATCTTGTCGGAGGGAAGACCGCCATCACCAAGAGACAGATGCCAAGTCATATTTTCGGTATAAAACACAGATCATTCACCACCGACTCCAGTCCAGGACCATGCCACAATTACCCTTCTAAAGTTACCAGGAGAGGAAACGATGGCACTCCACACTATTCCCTGTACGACCGTCCTAGGGACATATCTACATTCAAGACACCAGGGCCAGGAGCGTATTCACCTGAAAATGCTGGACCTACCGCGTACCCTCGTGCTCCTCAGTCTACGTTTGGTTCCAGAACAAAAGGATCTAAGGTCGACCAGTCACCAGGTACGGTCAATCACATTTTGCTTAAAAAAAATCAATTTCAAAATAGTCTTTGGGTAGACAAAAAATTGATAGCAGCATGTGTCCATATTACAGTGTTTTGAAAACATGAAATACATGTTGATTGGCATGATACAACATGAACTTTAAAGATGTCACATTTCCTATTAATGTGCTTTAATATTATAAAGTTCTGTGTTTTGATTGTACATAATCAATCATACTTGTAATCCTATATTGATTGTTCATATACTGAACTGCAAAGCGTGTTGACATTTTAGGTTTTATTAATTTATATTTTCTATGTTCTTAATTTACAGCACCCAATAGCTACATGCCAGCCGCAGTCAATTTTAAAGACTCGATTACAAAGCCCTCAGCACCTAGGTATTCATTTAGGGACCGCCCTAAGGTTGGAAGCTTTGCTGAAGATATGGCGAAGACCCCAGGACCTGGATCACATAGTACTGTAAACCCATCCATCTACAAGCATGCACCCCCTAGCTATTCAATGATTGGAAGAAACCAAATGCCAAGTGATAATACACGTAAACCAGGCCCTGGAGCACACAGTCCAGAGAAGGTATATATATGACCCTGTTCTCATCTATTTCCTTAAACTTGTTAATTGGAAACCAGTTTTGAAAGTACAAACCAGTTTAACGTGTAATGGGAACACTTTAAAGCGGTCTTGGAAGCGATCTTAAATGGTCTCCCAAACTCCAAACTAGTATGGAACACCAAACTGAAGTGGTCCTCTAAACCAATTTGGAAGACCATCTTGCAATGTGGTTTTCAAGACCACTTTGCTTCATTAAACTGGTTTAAGTGTAGTGAAGACACAATTGTTTTTGGGGATGTGATCTTAGCACAGAAGTACCAGACCTTGTTGGGCACACTACACACTGGGTGTGAAATGCCAATGCTGCAGTTTAAAATTTTGCACATAACATATGACCCTATTGAGAACATTTCCATAGCAACTAGACCATTTTACTTGATCTGGTTCTGGAATCCAGGGGCCCGTTTCATAAAGTACTTGCAACTGTATGTTGTAACTTTGCCATAATGGCAACTACATGTACCATGGTAACAGGGCTCAGCAGCCAATCAGAATCAAGGTTTCCATGGTAGTTGCCATAATGGCAAAATTACAATAGTTGCAAGTCCTTTATGAAATGATGATGAGAATACTAGCAAAGTGATCTTTATAAAACTGGTTTCCTGAACTGGATTAGGGATCAATTAAAGACACTGTGGATGAGAACAAACTCTGTGACAATATGGCACTTGTAAACCAAATGACACACATTATGAACAATATATGCCATCTAATTCTGTGCTTAAATTATGGGAGGGCAGAAAAGAATCCAAAGAGTAGGGATCCTATTAAAGAAAAAATAATTTCTGTTTGGTACAAACTACTTCTCAGTCATGGGATTGACTGAAAATAATCATTGAAAATCATATGAAACGGTCAAATTATTGAACCTTTACCAAAGCTTTAGACAATCTAACTCAAGAAACTCTGCTCCTTTCGTGGTATAGTTGACCCATTGAGCATGTTGAAGACTAGAAGGTGTATAAACCGTCTCTAATTTTCACTTTTAATAAACAAGAGTTTGCACTTATCTTCCACCATAATATCTTTTTAAAAACATGATCCATCAATTGTGATTCCAAGTTCTTTTATAAGAAAAAAGAAGAAAATTCAGCATCCAGTCTGTTAAACAGTATGCAATTTGCATTGTGCTGGATGCTCCAATTTATATTCGTACAATTTACTGAAATATACATTCAAGGTAAATGCTAGTTTTGGTAACGATATCAAAATGAGTTCGTACAGAATCCAATTAAATGGCCACCAAAGTGTCTGTTTGTATAAATAAAACGTATGTGCCAAAGGATTCTGGAAGAAATTGTGTAATTGCTGAGAAATCAGCAAATAAGAACAGGATTCGGGTAGAGCGTCGGGCCCGACGCTCTAAGCAATAATTATACATTGTCACACGTGCGCTTATCTGTGTTTGGGATCTTCGGTGTGAAGATTTTTCAGCGTAGATTTCAAGATTTCACAAAGTTCAGTTTATGCAACTGTACCTGATCTAGATCCTCAATGATATACATGTACATGTAGGGGAAGGCGGGGTAAGTTGTGACAGTTTTTGCTTTTTGCATGTTAAAATTGATATGATTAATAATCTTGTCGAAATAAGTACCTTGCCTTGAAATTTAATTCTTTTGAAATATTTTTTACCTATATATAACTTTCTATCCCCACACTGAAAGTCATCGTGACCTTTGAAAAAAACGATGTCAAATGGCTCAACTTGCCCCATATATGGGGTAAGTTTGAGCCACCTTCTGGGGTAAGTTGAGCCACAAAAACTATATGTACAAAATGTATGGGGGAGAACCAGCATGTCAATTTTTTGTTTAAAGTCTTTTCACTTGCTAATTCTCTATAAATACTAATATCCTTTAAAAGGAAAAGAGCAGTCATGTAAATTTGCTCCTTTCAGCCAGCATTTCCATCGATTTTTATGGTTTGTTTGTTTTTTAAGATACATTACCATAGGAATTACCATGGCTCAACTTGCCCCATGCTGTTTGGCTCAACTTACCCCAGTCCGAGCTTAGTGCGATAATTTTGTATCCACACATTTATTATGCATCCATCATATAAAAGACTATGACAGGAATGAAGATCCATACCTGGACTAATAATGTTGTTATCATGTCTTTATTATATTTAAAGACGTGTGTGTTTATAAAGCACTATCTATTTCACACTCTTTTTTACTTTTTTGGCTGAAATTCATATTTTTCCCTCTAAAAAACTACTTTTTGTTTCAAAGTTGAAAACAATATGGTGGGGTTAGGGGTTATGCTATGGGTCATCAATACATGACACCACCACAATGTCTGACTCATTCATTATTGGCCTGGGGCTGGTGGCTCAACTTGCCCCTATGCTCAACTTACCCCGCCTTCCCCTACTGACAATTAAGCCTTGTTTTACAGACTTTCTCATGAAACCAGTGTTTACTGCAACTACTGGAATTTCTCTTTAAACACACAGTTACCAGGCAAATTGAAAAATTCACAGTTTTTTTTAGTGCATATCACACTTATGTCCTTATGCACTTTTAAATGATAGTAGATACATTGTGATGCATTGTTTTTTTTCTCTTTACAGTACACAATCACAAAGAAATCTGCTCCAAAATTTCCATTTGGTATTCGTCACTCAGAGTATACTACACCCCTCATTATACAGCAGACCTCAGAATAAACTGCGCATGTGTGACATTTTTATTTGGTAAGTGTGACCTGATTTTTAATTTTTGTATGCTTTATGAAAAGGTTTCAATTGTTGAGGGTTTTTTATGAAAACAAAATTCATAGTAGTCTTTCACATTGAAAATATACACTTATTCATTTTTTAATCCAGAAATGCCATTTTCATATTTTTATTCATTGATATTTTATGAATGTGTGCAGTAGACAAGAATTTACATGCTTTTTATTAACTTCATTCTATTGAATTCTCTTTACTTTAATAGTTTTATTCATTTAATTTCATAGAATAACATGTATAATACAAATAAATTCCACTCAATTCAGTTCAGTATTATCCAGTTCAATACTATCTCAAAGGTAAATTGAATGCTTTGATTTATTTCAATTCATTTCATGGGAAAATGTCACTTCTTATCAACTCTTTTCATTGCTTACAAATATGTGATATTTGCCCGGGGGGGGGGGCTTCAATTGACGAGTGGATACTAGGCCTGACCAAAGAAATGCATGAAGAGGATCTCTTTTTCTCAAGATTAGGCACGTTACGTTAATAACATAATATGGGTGTCAAAAACACCAAAATACTATTTTTAAAAAAGGGTATATTTCACTAAAAAAGCGTCTTGTTTACGGTCAAATTTGTGAGGGTATAAAAAAGATTAAATGCTAAATAAAGGATTTACTTTTTGCACCAACACTACTTGTTTAGAGTCCGATTTGAGCGCAGTGTCATGTGGGAGGTGCCCGGGCAGTAGTAAAGCCGACGTTCGTGATCACGTCCATAAATATCGCTGTACTTGTTAAGGGTAGGGTTTCACACTATAATACTTGTTAAGGGTAGGGTTTCACACGCCAATACTTGCTCAGGGACGTTCAGAATATGGAGAATAATTGTGTAGCCATGGTCGTGGCTGGTATCCACTCTTCAATGGAAGTGCCCCTCCCCCCTGGATATTTGCATATCATGGTTTTATTGTATTAGGAGAAATGTGAATCAATGTGTACTCTAATTTATATTATTGATTATTACAATTGTTACCATTAAAAATAAAATCATGAATACTCGTAGCTTGTCCTTTAGGACCTAAATTACCATCATGACGTAATTTTTTTCCTATATTGTGCACTTTTACAGATAACGGTATGCTGAGCTCTGCCATATGGAGTGTACATGTATGTATGCAGCAGAGGGCATCTTGGATAAAAACATGGATCCCTTTCTGCCAATCAAAACCAGATCAGGCTCAACATGTTGTCACAATAGCAGCAACAACAATCTTCAGATTGTGGTGACAGCTACATGTAGTATTCACAACAATGTTCCACAGAGTTTGAAAGTATACCAGTCAATATGCTGCTGCATTTATTATAATGACTTGATGACTACATCATGTGTAGCAACAGAGATATGGAATGTTCTGAAAATGAATATTGAATAAACTTTGATTTCATTCCGTATGATATACATGTATATACAAAGAAGAGGATTTTGCGATGTGATGTATGTACTAATTTTGTCAATGCTGTTTTTGTTCACTTAGACTGTAAAACAAGCCACTGCAGTTGAATGTAAATTGTTAAAATTGAGTATTTCTTTTTTTAATAGTGTACAACTACACTTATATAGATCATGGACAGTTTTAATTGCATTTAGTTTTTCACCAAATATTCATATTATCTGTAACATGCTGAATTGATGTGTGATATATGATGTGTTCTGTTTTATTTCTACCTATCAGTCTTTTGAATCTCCTGAGTATTGATATTCTTTTGTATTAATGTTATTTATGAAAATAATTGTGTGGAATTAACTGTATGCTGAGATGTCCAATATGAGATGTCCAATATTATGATTTAGAAGGGGAAAATGAAAGTACTGTTTCTCGAGCAGGACCGACCAACTGGTGCTTTTTTCATGCTTTTGTCCGTAGGGCTCTGTTTGTGTTTGAGCTATTGGCCCGTATTCTTCTGAGTCAGGTTTATCTTTTTATTAGACCATGGTCTAACTTTGTGCTAAAATTATGGGAAGCCAAAAGTGTTAACATTTTTATTAAGTTGTATGTTTCTTGTGTTTACTGTGTTCTTTCCTGATTCATCGATGATGAAGACAATCATCTATTTATACTTTCTAGACAATTATGAATGATATGATAGCCAAATGAGCAGAAGTATGATATCTGTACTGTTAGTGATTTATGTAACAATTGGCTATCCATACTTAAACCACAACTTTAAACCAAGTTTAAGTTAAACCCAACTTCAGAATACAGGCCATTGAGTTTTCCATGCATTATTAATTTTGTACCTGAAGAGTCTTTGTTTTACTGCTTATTCATTTCATCTAGATCTAGGGAAATAACCGTTTGCTTCCAAAATAATGTGTACATTACATGAATGTAACAATGTGCAGTTAGCATTATGCAAAGATTGGGATTAACCCATCTGTATGGTTCCTTCAATGAAAAAAAAATGAAAGTTGAATTAATGTTTTACTTATAATTTCATTGATGCGATTTGCCTCTTTCATGCCAATGTAGGATGTCATTCTATGCAAGTTGAAATCCGCCCATATTGTGTATATGTTTGTGTTGACGTGCCGGAACTAAAGTCTTTTTCTACATGTATACTGCTTGTGATTAATATTACCGTACTTCCAATGATGGAGACATAAACATTAAAGCTTGTCAGTAATATACTCTCATTTGATTTTCAATATCAATTTTGCATCATAACAAGCTCATCATTTCAAAGACGATAACTAGTCAAGATAACTCATATGAAATATTCCTCATTAGAACTACATGTACAAGAATGGGAATATTTCATTTAAAATCATGGGACAATACATGAAACCTGAAAAACACAATTATGAAAACATAATTTTTTGCCATTGTTAGTTTTTCATACATTTAGCGCAAAAAAAACAACTAAAATTCAGAATAAGTACTTAAGATTGTGGTGTTGTAAGCAATGAAATTATATGAAGAAAGTTCCCTGTTTATGTTGATCAGGATGGTCGTAAGAGTGAAATTATGCAAGATTTTTGTAAAAAAAAATAAATATTCTATGTTTTACAGTACTTGATAGTGGGTCTAATTTATATAACAGTTTACTCCAATGCTCATGTGAGCTCTTTGTGTGTAGAAGAGAATATTTTTAATGAACTTCAAATTCTAATAATGTTTGCAAAATGTTTTACAAGTTTCTTCATTTCTTCATGAAAACTGTTTAGTGTTCACAATTCCGTGTTTCTATAGCTGGCTTTGGAAAAGCTTGAAAACTAAAGTGAAAATTTAGTAGTTACCTTCACATTATGCAATCAGAAGTATTAAGTCTCTCCCCAATTGAATACTATGCATATTAAATTAAATAGACAAAAGATAATGTAAAAGGAAAACAATGTCTGTTATTTTTCAGTGTCAGGGCTTCATAAAATAAAGATTTTTGATAAAACGTCAGTGACCAATCATGATCATTGTATGCACACTTGATTCAAAATACTGACCAGGAACCAATCAGATGGTTCTTCCATATAAATTCATTTATGAAAAAAAGAATCCTTGATTGTCTGTTTTACACATAAACAACTTTCACCCATTGGGCAAAATAACTTGCTCTCTTCATTGCATCCTATTGTGTGCAACTATCCATCCAAAGTAAAGGTATTCATACATTATTTCATTAAAAAACAATATTCTTGATTGCCGATGTTAAAGTGGGGCTAATTGTATTTTCATTATACAGCAATGACCTCATTGCCGTTTGCCTCAATATTTTCTTTGCTATGTACATGTACACTGTATTTATTTACAAGGCTTTCAATTTCAATTACGTTTGTTTATTATATCATTGTATATACTGTAAAACAAAATGTTCATGCCAAATGGATGAAGTATGTTAATAAATTCAAAATCAGAAAAACTGAAATAATAATGAAATAAAAACCTTTGGGGTTTGCTCAGTCAATCCTTCAATATACTTATATCATCACTTTTCATATGCTGAAATATTCATGAATATTTGATAAAAATTTGTTCTTAAAATTTGAATATGGATAATTTATGATTCCCCTTATTATAAAAGCCACTGAAAATTAAAGCACACCTCTCTATCTGTATGAAAGTGCATTAATACCAGCTATGCATCAATTAATTATGATTTATTGCTTTTAAAGTTTTGTTTTGATGAATATGTTATACCATAGCACCTGAATTATATTTCATAGTGAATGTTCTTTTATAAATGGCTAAAATCCTTTTTACAATGCCATGTTCAACTCTTTACTCTGTTATAAATATTTGTAAATTAAAGATTCTTTATCTACTAATGAAACATACAACCCATTAAAATGCCAGACAAATTGTATAGTTATGAATTATGCTAGTCTAATAGTATAACTACAGATTTATGTACATAGTTTCACCTAGACAGCTCAATATAATTTTTTCTGAAATAAATGTATTGCTCCTGTAAACAGTCACAGGAAAATAAAAATGGTTGTTTTGTTGTATCTTATAAGAGAGTGAGGGGGGGAGTAAGAACCCTTGGAAACAACAAGGGGGTATAAGTTAGAATAAGTACACGGTATGAGCAAGTTAATTCGGTATCTGGCATCTAGGCCTTTTAATAGTAGACTCATTCAAGGGCATGAATTAAGATATCTGGCGGCCGTTTCATGAAGCTGTTCGTAAGTTAAGAGCGACTAGTGAACCCGTCTTACGCGCTAAACCATCGCCAATGAATATATCATTTACCACAAGAAAGGATCACCAGTCGCTCTTAATTTACAAATTTACAGCTTTATGAAACACCCACCTGGAAGATAATCACTCTTTGTGGCTGACATGTTCTTTCATTTCTACACATAGAAACCCTCCACAGTCACATCCTCTATTATTAATGTAACAAATATCTGGGTCCCATTTCATCGAGCTTCTTATAATAACAAAATTGTAATAACAGTTAAAAGCAACTGAAATCCTGCAATTTGATTGGTTGATTCAAAATTTGTCATATGATTTTTGCACTTGTTACTGTAACAAGTCTTTATGAAACAGGACCCAGCAGGGGAATAGTGCACCAGAGTAAGGGATCAGATTTTTAAGACAAACGATAACATCAACCTGCTAAAAAGTTGGTGAAAATTACACTGTTTTTAGTTTCGACAGGTGTTGGTTCTTTTCAACATACCATTATGTGGTTTCAAACTGCCGTGATCATAACAAGAACCTTTTTTACAACTTTGGTTGAAATTTCACACAGATAAATGATGCTTTCTCATTTTGTTGATGTATATCTATTTCTTCCCCCCCCCCCTCTCTTTCTCTCTCTCTCTCACCTGCACACATTGTTAAAATATAGGCCTGTGAGATGTACATAATTTACATGTACTTCCTTTTTTAAAATTTCATTCCTATGATTACACAAAATCTCTTTTCAGGTATACAGGGTTAGGATTCAAATTCAAAACTTGTATGCAGCTTTATTGAAATAAAAAAATGATGAAAAAGGTTTCAGTTTTACCAAGGACTTTTCACTTTGTTTCCCATTTTCCTGCAGTTATAAAAGGAAAGTAGGATTGAGAAGGAATCATGGCTTCCGATTATACCCCTACTAAACCACGTGGACCTATTGCAGCATCCTTTGCTGGTCCTGGACCCAATGTACTCCTTCCTACCAACATTGGCCAAGGAACTGCCATCACCAAGCGACAGATGCCCATTTATTCCTTTGGTATCCGACACAAGCGTTACACCACCGACTGCAGTCCCGGACCATGCCACAACTACCCTTCTAAAGTCACCAGGAGAGGAAATGATGGCACTCCACACTATTCCCTGTATTGCCGTCCAAAGGAAATAACCACTTTCAGGACACCAGGCCCAGGAGCATACTCCCCTGAAAAGGCTGGACCTAGCGCTCACTTTAAAGCTGCTGCATACAGCCTTAGACCAAGAACAAAAGGAGTCAAGTGTGACAAGTCCCCAGGTAATTGATACACCAGGTGCCTGTTTCATAAAGTGTTACAACTGTTGTAACTTTTCCATTATGGCAACTACCAAGGTAAACTTGATTTTGACTGGCTGCTGAGCCCTGTTACCATGGTATTTGCTATAATGGCAAAGTTACAACAGTTGTAACTATTTTTGAATGGGCCCCAGGTATTGTATGCTCATAATACTTGCAAGAAGTTATTCAGCCAATTGTTGACAACATCTTTAGCAAAAAGGAATGTTTATTTCATTATTAAATATCATTCTTGTTTAATACAAAACTTACATTTTTTGTTAGGTTCCTTTCACTAGCTCTGCTAATTAGTTTTTTTTTCTTCAATATTTATTGCTTAGTTGATTGGTTTGAACAAACTTGAACATCCCATTCTGATAATCTGCCTTATAAATATTTAATGGTGGCAGCGGTGGGATAACATGCCACCGGTTTATCTGGTGAATACGCACAGAGCTAGTGCCTATCCACCTTGTAAATAATACTTGTTGTAGGGCCTTTGTTTAGATAAATGAGTCGCTTTCTAGAGGTCCTGGTTCATTGTTTTGTTTATCTTTATGATTTTAACAGTTTAACATGTGGATTTTTAATGTTGACAATTGAATCAAATTCACCTTCATAGATGGTAAATAGCTTTGCACTGCAGCTAATGTATGTTACCTATTTAGGCTGGTGATAGAGGAAGGTTATGCAAGAAACCATTTTACAATGTGGTTAATTAGTTTAAAAACTGTTTTATGAATTTGTTTGGATACATGTAGGTTAGTCACCACTGTACCCTGCCAAAGGATTCTTGTGAATAAAACCCTTTCTTCCAGAATAGAATCACCATCTTTTATCTAGCAGTAAATTTCATTGGTTTATATATTTTCAGCTCCTAATTGCTACATCCTACCACTTATTCTTGGGGGGCTACTCCTGCGTTAAGCCTTCTGGACCTAGATACTCACTCAGATCTCGCCCCAATGTGGGAAGCTTTGCTGAAGATATGGCCAAGACCCCAGGACCAGGGTCACATAGTATTGTCGACCCATCCATCTACAAGCACAAGTCTCCTAGCTATTCAATGATTGGACGAAACCAGATGCCATGTGATAGTACACGCAAACCAGGTCCCGGAGCGCACAGTCCAGAAAAGGTACATCTTATTTTTGTTTTCTTCTTTATGTTAACAACTAGTACAGTTAGTGCTGTCCAGCTTGATCGAACAAGTCTTTAATGGTGGCAGCAGTGGGATGCTAAAATGGCACATGGCCAGGGCCCCATAAGTTAGGAATTAGGAGAAAAAGGGACTCACTGAATTACCAAATCATCCAGGACGGCAGGATTTTATTCGGGGCGCGGCGACCCGCAACCGATAATAAGTTTGCTCTCCCTTAGTATTGTCCAGCTTGAGTGAACAAGTTCTTAATGGTGGCAGCAGGGGGATGGCACACAGTCCAGGGCCCAGTAACACAAAAGTTAGTCATTAATTGCTATTAACTCTTAATGTGGCATTCGCTGTAATCAGTGAGTGCCATATTTTTTCAGAGAGTCTATATTCAATCGTTTATTTATGAAAAATGGAATCACTCCTGAGACAATGACCATAAGCTGAACTGAACAATGGAATCACTCATGCATGCAATGCACTCCTCAAAATTGGATGGTACGTTTTACGAATGTATGACATTCAGCCTCCCATTTGCTTGCGTACAACAAGCTAAGTAGGCGTTGTACAATCTACTTTGTATCAATCAAAAACAGGATTAGAATCTTGCACCTCATCACTTTCCTTTCCAATTTTTTTTTTACAATATAGGGGTGTGACACTGACAGTTCAGCTTTTACTATTTTCAGCTATTTTTGGTTTTGATTTTTAGCTTAATTTCAGCTTATTTTAGCATTCCTCTGTACGAAATAACTGGTGCTTTTTCAATATCAGCCTTTTTTTCAGCTCTGTATATTTGTGATCTCTCACACTCTTGTGTAAAGGAGGTCACTATGTCATGTAGTTGTCACCGTAGAGGGCACTTTGCAATAACATTCTTGTTTAAGACTGATCTTCCTATTTTTCAATTTCACACGTATTGTGTATAAGATTTGATGTAAAGAAAATGTCCCAAATGTGAGGAAGCAAGAATAAAAAAGTAATTACCAAATGTCCTCAGATAATCCTCTCTCATTAATTCAGTATATTAATAATTCATTAATTCTACTACTTTCATCAGGCCTGACTGTCACTGTCATCATTCATTTGAATGATTCTTTTTTTTTCTTCCTAGGTTACGGTCACAAAGAAGTCAGCTCCAAAATCCTCTTTCGGTATTCGTCATTCAGAGTACATCACTCCTCTCATTGAACAGACTTGTGATTAGATTATTCTACTACAACCAACATTCATATTCATTGGTAAGTCATGTACTCTATAGAGAATAATTGATGTAAGATTATTTTGCATTGTAACATTGATGCTAGCCAGCCTACACAAAGTGTCTTCAGATTATCTTTAAATACAAGCAGTTTATCCCATGCAAGTTTTGACAACAAGACCAAGTGTTACCTTTGACCTTCATCTATTATTAAAGGACAAGTCTACTCTAACAAAAAGTTTATTTGAAAAAGGGAGAAAAATCCAACAAGCAAAACACTGAAAATTTCCTCAAAATTGGATGTAAAATAAGAAAGTTATGACATTTTAAGGTTTAGCTTAATTTCACAACACAGTTATATGCACATCATGGTTGGTATGCAAATCGGCAGACAGATGACGTCACCCACTCACTATTTCTTTTGTATTTTATTATATGGAATATGAAATATTCTAATTTTCTCCTCGTTAAATGCAGCAAAGTTTTATTTCTCCCTGAACATGTGGAATTACCAATTTATTAACAGCTTATGGTTAAGTTAAGTTGGTCCTTGTCAAATCTGTAAAAATTGAAATATCATATTATTCAAACAATAAAAAACAAAAGAAATAGTGAGTGATGGACATCATTGACTCTCTCGTTTGCATATCGCTGAGTTGTGGATATCACTGTTTTGTGAAAAATAAGCAAAACTTGAAAATGTCGTAACTTTCTTATTTTACATCAAACTTTGATGAAATTTGCAGCGTTATGTTTGTTTGATTTTTCTCTATCAATTCAAATCAACAATTTTCTATGGTGGACTTGACCGTTAAACCTTTTATGATCTATGTGCTGTAACACAAAGCCTAGCAGTTGATCGTAAAACAAACTTGCATGAATCATGATGTACGTAATCAATCATAAAAATTAATCGTACTGGACACGAGTAAGATTGGGGACTAGGAATAAGCAGTCTAGAGTTCAAAGGTGACATTGTATTCACCATATACATGTACATGTATTTACATATTTTGTGAAATAACACTTGGCACTATGGCTTTTTCAAGTTTAGTTAACTCTTTTCTTACGCACACTGGGAAATTGACATTTTTATGTGAGTTCATTGGCACAATTTGTGACAACACAACCACTGCAAATTATTATTTTCATGATTACATGCATGTTATGTTGCAAGAACAGAGGTATGTATATATATCAAATACCACCGGACTCAACTTTTAGTAGTTTCATACCCATATATTGGCATATTGATTTACATAGACCTCTATGTTCATTAATTTTTTGTGCATTTCCAAAATTTGTACATTATTTGCAAAGTTTTAAACTAATTGTAATTTGAAACAGCTTATATAAAGAAAACTGTAATCCTTTATTAATCTTTGCTCATATTTGTCACTTATTTATATCTTTTTTTAACCATCTTTCACTTTATCTGTTTTTTTATCTGCAGATAAAATTGAACATTGCCATGTAAAGTGAATGCAGCAGAGTCTTTCTTCATTTGAAAAACAGATTTTTTTTTAAATACAAAATAAAAATTCGAGTCATCTAAATCAACTAACCAGATGTCCACCTTTAACATCAGCAACAACACACAAATCCAGTAGAATTGAATTTTTAAATATTGTGTAGATCAACATTGTGCCATTGTTATTCTTTTGATAGACAAAAAAGGAGAGATATGAAGCATTGTCTAATATCAATATATTCTATGCTTCATGGTATGTTATTATGATTTTGTTTACTGTTAAGAAAATTTTACTTGGAATCTAAGGTTATGCAAATCAGTAAAATCATGTTATTTTTTTAATGAAAGGATGGAGCCTAAAAGCTTTGGTTAATGTATTCTTCATACCATCTATTTTGTTGGAATATGCTGCTTTTCATTAAATATGCAAACTTATGAACATATCAAATGCATCATCTGTGAAACAGAATATTTATATACCGTTATGTGTACACATGAAATTTCTTTTCTTTACATACATAAGATGGTAAAAAGTCTTCCTTTTTCATTAATATTCAAAACATTTACTCTGTAGCCTATGTATGCTTCATAGAATACTAGATTCAATGTGCAATTATACAGTATAGAGGCAGGCCTCATCCCCCCCTTCCTCAACAAACTATTTAGTCTTTCATATGTCACTATCCGAGCCATTTGAACTTGGTGCTTGCATTGAAGAGTCTTCTTTCTTCTATTGCATACCTTAATTGAAAAATTCTGCATAAATCTCACTTTAGTGATAAACACTTGCCAGGGAAGTTTGAATGATGTTGAGACATTTCTGGCTTGCATTCACTGAAATAAAAGCATATGAATGTAAACTTTTCAGTTTGAACATGCGATCTATTTTACTGGGTGTAAGCATGTTTGCATATTATTATTTTATTTGCTATTAACATACATGCACCAATATGAGGTTGTTTTATCCTGAATACATAGATAATCCATTAGTATATTCCCATCCATCAGTACATGTATCTACCTCATGATGTCATAATTACTTCAGGGGGGTGTTTCACAAAGATTGAAGTGTGACTTGACTCGCACTTAAATGCTGACGCGTACAAGATATGCAGTGTGCAGTCTTATTGATCAATACACAGTAGTGCACGTCCTCTTTGCACGATCATCTGACCAATGCGGTCATGCCTTTTATGCCGCGCACAAATAGACATTTAAGTCATAAGTCATATTTAAATCTTTGTGAAGCACCCCCCTGGTTTTGATAGTATTTCCTCCAGAAATCAGGGACCCTTTTCATGAAAGCATCATTATAACTCTAGCATGACACCATCACTATGGAAAGCCAAGCTGTACCATAATCCACTGTCAACAGACATGCATTCAATGTGCATATTCCTTGCATCTGAATGTTGTCTAGTCAGGGCTCTGTAACACGAAAGTTTGCATTAAAATGCCAAGGATTAATCAAGATCTTTGTTGCACAAGCATGGTATGTAAAAAAACAACCTGGAGCCAATCAGTGCAGTTCTTTCATATAATTTGCAATTCATTGCAAACCTTTTTGTTATGGAGTACTGCTTATTGTCCAGCTTGGCTTTCCATAGAGATGGCGTTGAGCTGACACTTTCATGAAATGGTCTCCCAGTATTATGAGTGTTCATTATACTTTTCATGCTTTAGAATTGGTGCTCTCAATCAAAGATATAACAGAAAAATCACTGTTTGATTCCAATCATCCTCCAGTTCTTGATCATCAGTGCTTGATAGAACACACATAGGCCCACAGTGTGACCCACTATTGTGTTCACAGTGTGTTCACAGTGTAAAATCAACTTTACACTGTTAAAGTACTAACATTGAACAATGTGTGTATTCATGATCTCAACTTTGTCAACACACTGTAAGCGCTTTCACTGTAGAGGTGTTAAGTGTAAATCACATATTTCACACTTCATCACTGTGAATACTTTGTGAACACACTTAACACTGTGAACACAATGTGAACAAACTGCAAACACTGAACACTCTGTGAACACAAGTTGAACTCTGTGAACACAATGTGAACACTGTGAACACACTGTGAACACTCTGTGAACACAGTATGAACACTCTGTGACTGCAATGTGAACACTCTACAAACTCTGAACACTCATTAAAGAATCAGGTAATCATGTACGAAAATTGATGTTTACTGTAACTTGCCAAAAGAGAAGTAAAAAAATATATATTCATTAATCAAGAAATTGTTGCAATATACACAATCTTGCCATGAAATTTGAAATGCATGAATATGGATGCCACAAGTAATATATCTTGCCTTGAAATTAAAAGAAAGTACAAACATTGTAGATAATATAGTGTGCTTGTATTTGTGCTGTCTAATTTGTAGTCCATTAAAATCTAACTTGCCCATTAAATTTTTCATTCACTAGTGGCAAACATAATGGTCGATGTAAACATTCATTGATGCAAAAAAGTAACACAATATGATTATCAAAACAATGATTGCATACAAATTTCGGCAATGAAATCTTTGACATTTTTCATTTGATAATTGTAGAACTGTTAATTTGACATTTGATTTTCGTTTACCTTTTATAGATTAATTATTTACAGTTCAGTTAAACATTTATTTTCCAACAGACTTTATATTCTTTGAAAGAATATAAAAGCATCAAGAATGTAAACAAAGCTGAACTAAATACCAAACCTGGGACTGTAACTAATTTATAAATAAAACCCAAATG
Source organism: Lytechinus variegatus (assembly GCF_018143015.1). Taxonomy (NCBI): domain Eukaryota; kingdom Metazoa; phylum Echinodermata; class Echinoidea; order Temnopleuroida; family Toxopneustidae; genus Lytechinus; species Lytechinus variegatus. Next base: position 275,856 of record NC_054758.1, read on the forward strand.
AAAAGCAACAGCCCTAATCTATGTAATACAGGATAATATACTGCACTGTAAAAACTGTGGTGTTAAAACTGACACCAATTGGTGTTAATAGAGGACCACACCCTGAGGTGTTAAAATTACACCCTAGAGATTGAACATAACACCAAAGAATGTAAATGTAACAACCAAAGGTGTTTTAATAACACATATAGGTGTAAAACTAACACCACCAATTTAACACCAGTGTAAAAGACTGGTGTGGTCCTCTATGTACACCAGTTAACACCACAGTTTTTGCTGTATAATGATAAGTGGATAGCATAAAAAAAACAACCAATAGGTGAGAAAGACTGGGGGAGAGAAGGGTTGAGAGGTGGGGGAGAAGAGAAATACAGAGGAGAAAGGGACAGATAGATAGGTAGGTAAGTAGATATAGATAGGTAGGTAGGTAGGTAGATAGATATATAGATGGATATATAGGTAGGTAGGTAGGTAGATAGATAGATAGATAGGTAGGTAGGTTGGTAGGTAAGTAGATAGATAGATAGATAGAACAAGAAAGAGGGGAGAGAAAGTAGTGATAGGTAAAAGTTCTGAGAAAAGAGATAAAGAAAGAGAAAACATGAGTCAAGCCAGTAGAGTGAGGTGAAATACTGAGAAAAGGTACGTAGAATCGATGCGGAGAAAATGGAATTCTGAACGAAGAGGAAATGAGATAGAAAACGTGGTTTTGAAAGAAAGGGTTAAAGATGATTGTTGACTATACCCCCCACCACCCTCCCGACTACCCCCTGGTAGATTCATTTACATAGAAAGCTGGAGAGGGGTCAAATCATTTCACCTCGTTTCAAATCACATGCGATAGTCCAAGACTACTAAAAGAATCTTTACATGAACTATAATTTACGAAAATAGATCTGTCCATGCACTTGTTGAGACATCAATGTATGGAAAGATAAAATTTTATGAAATAAAACCAGGTTGGGATTTAGAATTAAAAATCAGGTTTTTCACTTGCATTTTAAAATAGAGATTTACAATCAAGTACTTCAGAATTAGTTTTATAAGCAATTGAGATATGAAATTGTATGAAGAACACTAAGAATCGAACTTTAAAAAACCAAGGAATGAAAGGTCTTTAAAAATATTCATTCATTCATTTCCATTCAAAATACATGTGTACAGGTAAAAAATTGAAATATGAAATTGATTAAAACAATACAAATAGAAAATATAAAATACATAGCATACAAGTAATAAAGTACGAAATATATCAAGAGATGAATATTGGCTCAGTTTCTTAGGAGAAAAATCAGCCATGCAATGTACTTGTTCATTTTTCATTTATTATTTTAATCAATGTCGATTGAATATTAATTTCTTAAAATGATCTTATATTCCAATTTCATTTTTATCTCTTTTTTTCTATAACAGATTGATGCGACCCAGAGATGCTTACTTTCTTATTAAAATGTTGCTTCTTCGTGTACATTTTGAAAAAAATGTTTATACAGGTTTATCATTTTTGTTGATTATAATAGAATCTCCTAGAATGGAAATTATGCCAAGCATGTGTAGTGATGTGGCACAGTCAAGGGAGAATTTTTATCATTTACATGGATGCATGGTGGAGTGAACCGGGGAATGAAGAACGCAATACAGACTTTATAGAGATGGGTTCTGATTGTGTCTTTCTTTGGTTTATTATTACCCCTTGAGGGGTGGGCCGATCCCGGAGGTACTGCAATACCGGGCCAACCCGTGGCCAGGACGGAGCAAGCCCCTATTCCATGGCCTAAGTTCAAAAATCAGTTTAATATACAAGCGACTCGGTGAGTCGCGTTTCAGATATTAAGCTGAAAAGAACAGATTTATTAGCATAGAAAAAACTCAGAAATAACAGTTTTACAAATCATATATGTTGATCCAACGGTATAAAGGTTACCGAAGGATGTAAAATTAATTGGGGTGACATCGAGATATTATGTAGGACATTGCTTTGACAAAGCATTATGATGTGACAAGAAATTAATGTGTAAGGGGATTTTATCTTATTTCATCATGCCAGTTGGTTAGCAGACTTTACGTAGATTGTCAGGAACAGAAAAAAAAATGTTTAGATATAATAATGAGTATGTTGTTTGGAACACAATATAAATGCTATTCAATACTGCCGGTGACCGGTAACGTGTTCGATATAGATATCCCGGCTGCCTTTGATCGCATCTATGCAGCACAGACGCCTCATCAGTGTTCTGTATCGGCGAGAGATACCTAGACGTCCCAGAACACGCTCGTTGTCCCCGTGCCACGACCCAAGGGAGCCGATTACAAAAGCGTGGACCTCGACATCCATACCACGGCTGGCCAGCTCTTGTCGCAGTGTGTCATATTTCATGACTTTGGCGTTGGCAGCCGTGGAGAGGGCATCCGGACCATTGTCGAATGGGATGGTGATGTCGACAATGGTCACCTTGTTACCCTCAACCACTGTGATGTCGGGTCGCTCCCTTGGGTTCGGGTCGCCGGGGACATGCTGGTCCTGGTAGATGTCACCGTAGTGAATCGCCTTCACCAGGCGTTCTTGGATGGAGTTGTGCCTCCGGCGGATCGGTACCATGTTGGGACGGCAGTTGTTAATAATGTGGGGCAACGTCTCCAACTGGTGATCACACCTTCGGCACTTGGTGTTGGCGTTCTGTTTCCACCGCCGGACAGCAGCGTTGGTAGGTAGACAGTTTAGGCGAGCACGGTGGATGAACCTCCAGTCGCAAAATCGGATGAAACTCCCGGATGTCAGCCATGATGTTGCGTTGGCGAAACTATCCAAGGAGAGTGCCCTGGCTACCTTGCCCTGGTCTGGAAGGGACCGCAGCTTCTCTGACATCTCGTTGTGATGGTCGGAGCGGAGACCTGCAGTCACTTTCTTGGAGGGGATGGCACGGCCTCCACTCTCGACCTTGATGTCGCCGCTCGAGGCTCCGACGATCCTTATCTTCAGGCGACGGGATGCAGCCCTTGTACGTGACCAAAGAGATGATGCCTGGCCACTGTTCCCTGAGTTTGCCAGAGGGCCCTCACTGCTTCCGGACAAGAACTTGTCGATGCAGTCATCTGATGGTGCAGAATGGACCGTCCTGTGGACCACTGAGGTTCTGATTGTGTCTTTCTTTGGTTTATTATTACCCCTTGAGGGGTGGGCCGATCCCGGAGGTACTGCAATACCGGGCCAACCCGTGGCCAGGACGGAGCAAGCCCCTATTCCATGGCCTAAGTTCAAAAATCAGTTTAATATACAAGCGACTCGGTGAGTCGCGTTTCAGATATTAAGCTGAAAAGAACAGATACTACACATGATCTTAGCCAAAAGGCCGAGAAGCGATACCGAATAATAGATTTTGCAATACTTATTCAATTAAACTGCATGACGTTTGATGGTTAGAGAAATATTGCAGGCATCAAAAAACCTAGAGAAAATAAGGAAAGTTTCTTGAAATCTAATAGATATCTGCAAATGAAGTACATATATTATATTGTCTTTATATTAATCTATCTAGTAAGATGTATCACAACTTATTTAAACCATTCAATTTGACTAATATTCAATTTTTCACACGGAAACCTTAGGATCTGGCTGTTCAAGGAAGACGAAAAGCACTAGTCATATGAATATTCATTAAGTATGCTTTGATACCACTTAATACGCCAGGCAATCGAACCATTGACAATAGCAGGCGTGGGTGGAATTTCTATACGTCTGCCTGTGACGTCATAATTTTTATTGTAATTGGATCACGCCGAGCAGCGAGCGAGCGAAATACAAAGGTCATTAATAGTGTCGATACGAACGTGCGCAATGCAACGAGATCGAAACGTTCTTAGATATAGCTTTTCCCCTCTTCCATTTATCATTCTTGTCCGTGCTATATATTTGCTGAATAAACCTCGATTTTGAGAATCATATTGATTTTTATAGGAGCAGCGTAGGATATAAAAATATATATCCTGATTGTTTTAACATCGTAGACTTCAAAACTCCGGTGTTGATTCAACACCAGCCCGGAATATAATCAGTCCACATCTGAGAAGTATTGAATCAACACCAGTTTGGAATCAAACCGATGCTGTTTTGATACTAATTGGTGTTGTATTAACACGTTAGACCAAGACGAAACTGATGTCACTTCTCTGGTGTGGACATAGGGCCTATATTAGTTTTAAATCAACACCAGAGTTTTTGCAGTTTACTTGTATTTCTATTCACTGGCAATGATGGGAAGAATTCAGTAGACATATATATTGTACACCCGCATTTTTTTCTTAATGAAAAATGAAAAAACACAGCAAAAAATATTTCCATTTTTGCTATAAAAGAACAAGGCATGTAATAGTCACAATTGGACGGATTTGCCAAAATCATTACCTACCAACCAACCAATTCTGTAGGAGCTTTCCTTAACAAAATTATCCTTTCTTAGTTTTCAATCTACTATTTATTATGAAGAAGCTCATCTAACATGGGGTGAGAGTTTAAAGTTCCCCCCCCCAAAAAAAAAAAAATATATAATATATATATAATATAAACTCTTGGCATTCTTCGGTCGAAGAGGGTTAGATACAAAGATATTATGGCTATACGAATCAATAGGGTCGAAATGACTGTATTACTCGCGGTGTTTATCCACTATTTGGTTGGTTATGAGTGACTGTACGTGGTTATGACAGTAAATGATTTTCTTTCAACAACAAAAAACAAAATAAGAGGGGAACAGGGATATAGTTCTTTCATTAAAGAAGTTTTCTATGCTACTTTTCATGGTATAGTTTTCACGGTAATCTATGAAAGGTGAATACAACATCCAACTTCCATCATGATCATGATTCACAGAAATAGTACGGTAGTTTGTTTTGTCACGTTTAGCAGTTTATTATTACATGTATCTTGAACTTAATTAATCTAGCTAAGCTGAAACCGTCGTCCTCAGATCTTGAGTTCGAATGCATAATTAACACGACGTCATGTCCAATTTTCAGCAATAGCGCCATTTACGGCGGAGATCTACCGTGGAGAGAGAGAATCAAACAAGCTTGAATAAGAAATTTGAAACATTTTCTTTCTTTAAACACATTAACTTATTTTAGACCATAATTAACAATGTTGTGTTGATGTAAAATGTTTAAAAATAAATCATAATATGAAATAACACATTTGAGGCCTTTTCAAATTTTATTAGAAAATTATTTGAAAAAACACAGTTGTTGGCTCTTTTTTTAGATAAGCAGTTTTCAGCAGCTTCTTTTGCCAAAAACACAGTTGTGTTAAATGAAAGAACATCTAATGTCAAATACTCATTATTCATTTTGCAATTTATAGCATGATATAATTATGAAACAATTAATTATTCCTCCAAGAATGTTAAATTTGTTTTGATTACTAATGGAAATGTAAAATCATCATAACATGTATTTTGATTTGGCAGATGTCAATTAGACTCATCAAATGTTATTACAATTAATTTAAAATTCGGATCTTATATTTGTGAGACGGGATTAACTCTCATCATCATCATCGATTTTATCAAAATTGAATTAGTAGGGGTTTTTTTAAATGTGAGGGTGTAGCAGTATCTGATCTCTCGTTTAAAGGTCAAGTCCACGCCAGAAAAAAAATGATAAAATAATTGAATAAAAAGAGAGAGAGAAAAAAACATAACCCTGAAAATTTCATCAAAATCGGATGTAATATGACATTAAAGTTTCGCTTATTTTTCACAAAACATTGATACGACAATTCGGTGACATGCAAATGATGGCGTCATACACTCACTATTTCTTCTTTTTTATTGTTTGAGTTATATAATATTTAATTTTTACATATTTGACAAGGACCGACTTGACTAAATTAACTATAACTATAAGTACACACAGTGAAAAATGTTTAAGCATGTCACTTTAACAACAGGTTGTTTAAACTGTTTTGTAATCGTTAAACTTTTTGAACAACTTGTTTAAAAAGTTTAAACACTTGTTTAAAAAGTCTAAACATTTGTTCAAAAAGTTTAAACACTAGTTGTTAAAGTGACGGGCTTAAACAACGTGCTTAAAATTTTAAAAAGCGTTTTTACAGTGTATTAAACAATGTTAATTCCACGTGTTCAAGGATCTCTTTTTCATTCAGTCAATAAATTAATTATATTCAATCTTTCATTCCTTTTCTAATTTCTCTCTGTATTTACTTCTTTCCTTTTTCTTTCCATATTCATATTTAGATGTGTAGTATTATTCATTGTATTTAAAACATATGTATCGTATCCTGATTGGGACCAGATAAGCCTAGCTTTGTAAAGGTCTCCTCTTTCTTTCAAAATGTAAAATGTGTAACTTTTGTCACCGGAATCCTACTCTGTAATGTAAATGATTTATGATATAACAACCTCAATGTATGTCTATATAGCGTTGACAATCTATTTTTATCTCAATTTTTTAACTACCACGTATGAATGTTTTTGTGATCTAGGGAAAATAAATAAACGATGAACTATGAATTAATCGCTGTTTCAACTGACAATGAGGAGAAATGTAATAAACGTACAAAAGAAATAGTGAACGGATGGCGCCATTAGTTTCCTCATTTGCATACCGGCCAGGATGTGCATATAACCTTTTCAAATGAAATTAAGCAAAACTTTTATATGTCACAACATTCTTTTCACATCCGATTTTGATGAAACTTTCAAAGTTATATGCTTGTTGTATTTTTCTCTTTATATCTAAATCAACTTTTTATTGGAGGTAGACTAGTCCTTTTAAAACTATATGCTATTCCTAAAATGTTACTATAACAATAGCTCTATGATATAACTGTTTAATGAAAATGAATAATTTGTCAAATTTCCAAAGTTTCTCACTTATTCGATTTCGATGGAATTTTCAGATAGACAACTTTAGCCTAAAATTGACTGTCAGTGGCGGATCCAGAGGGGGGCGCCCCGGGCGCGCGTATTTTCGCTGGATTTTTTTTTTTTGATGGTTATATTTACTGGATTGGTACAATGTAGTCAATTTCAAGGGCTAGATCTATTCAAAACTATATTTTAACTTACGCTCATGGCCTTTGTGTTCGCACAAATGCACCTCTGTCATACTGTATTGCAATATGTAAATTCCGGAATTCCAGGGCGCGCAAGTCGATTGGTTGGAAAGTTGCACCACTTGTAATCGGGAGTTGCAGTGCAGTGACCAGTGTGAAGATGTTGGATTCGATATCATTTCCCCCCGCAATTTTGTGTTTTTTGTAACATTCGTTTGTCCGTCTTTATGGCAAATACATGTAAATTGTAAGTAACAGATCGCGAGAGAAAGTGTCAACGATGCGAATGATAATGTCTATCCCCGAGATTATTCTTCACTCAAAGATGAAGCCCTATATCGGGCGCCACGTGCGCAGCATTATCATTCTGCCTTGGTCATGTACGTTTTCACTGAAATGTATAGGTCAGACATATTTGTATTTAATGTAAACTAACTTTTACACTTTCCGGTAGATTCAGGGGCATATTATCCAGGGCGCCCCAACTAAGTTTCGCCGAAGCAATCATTCCAACGAATTATCAAGGAGCAAAATTGTATATTCTCAATCACCAGTCGACCCCACTCCGCGTTTGCTGTGTATAGGCAGCTATATGTCAGCGTAAGGAGCGAAGATTTTATGTGACGGGGGGGGGGGGGAATAAAAAAACTTTCGTGCTGGGGAAAAAAGTCCCGAGGACACATTGTGTATTGTTAAAAAGTAGAAATTGTGACATTAACCCCCCTTACCCCATTTTTAAAATGGGGTAAGGGGGGGGGGTTAATGTCTCACTTCTTCGTTTGTGTTGCATAAATAAACTTTCCATATTTTCATCTTAAAAAAATAAAAGTCATGATTGAGCTCAAACTTGGCAGGAATAGCTTTGCCCAACAGAAGGCAATCAATACAGTTTACAACATTTACTTTGTTGGTTGGAAAGCTATAGTATACATTGATTCAACATGTAGAAAAAACATCAAATTGGAAGCCTATATGAATTCATGGTCTAAACAAGATGTAATTTCATAAATGAAAAGCTTACAAAATGCCTTCTGAACTCTGTATACCAAAGACGAGCCTCGGTTTCTTTCACATTTTCTGCCACTGATAGTTATAACTTATACAATTATGGACTGGATATCAAAGCTCCTTACATGTATTTTCTAGCATTTTATCATTAACCATAATTAATTATTTGTGGTATAGTTTTAACAAGTGCTTCGTAAAAATTGATTATCTTATGTTAAAATAAATATAAATACAATTTCATCCTGGTTGGTCATAAGTTAAGATGGCAACGCGATGAGAGACTTTGAACGTAAACAATAAAAATGATGAGAATCCCCCTTAAGAAGCATTATATTACTTTGAGGTTGTGCAGAATGACTGGATTATTGAAGATGATTTGAAAATAATACGAGGGAAAAAGTTGATTACCAGAGGATGATGTCGTTTTTTCTGTAGTTTGTAACAATTTACTGTGCATTTTTGGGGAAAAAAAGAACCAAATTTTATGCATGTTGCCATACGACTAAACAATTCTCGTTTGAAACACACAATGTAAATACACAAATGACAATAAACAGAATGGATTATTCGGAACTTATCGATTACAAGTCTCAGTTTCGTATCATTTAAATTTGACGTTTCAATCACACGATGCAAGCAAGTGACTGAAGAGCCTTTGCCAAATGTTTGTTTTGAATGACCGCTTATACGGTGTGTGACTGGAAACCAGCTCCTAAATGAGTCAGTATGTGTCTTTTATTCATGAAGTTACAGTGATTTAAGTGTGCATTTTTCTTCTAAAGGTGTTCTCAAAATCCGACTTTGGACATGATTTTTTGAAAAAGTCCTTGCCGTGGGAGGGGGGTATCCCCCTCCCACACCCTCCCCTGGCTCGGTCGCTTCGCTCCCTCGCCGCTGTCACCCCCCCTATTTCAAAATCCTGGATCCGCCCCTGACTGTGGTATTTTTTAATCATTTTTCATTTTTTCCTATATAATTTTTACCGAATTTCATTGACATAATAGCTTTTTACTTGCATACTTTCAAAAAATCATTATCGTCCCGCATAAACTGAGCCCCCTCAAATTACATCACAATAATATTGTCATCAAATTTTCTTCGATATCTTTCCGAATTTAGTTTCATCCACACTTAAAATCTGTTAAAAAATTATGGCTCGCTTTGTTTGCTCGTTTGGTTTGCTCGCTAGAAAATTAACTTTCCCGAAAGAATTAAAAACAATGTGCACCATATCAAAATAATGCTCAACCCAGTCGTAACTTTACCTTATAGTGTCAGGTGAATGAGACTACTCGACATCATGTTATGGCTGAATCTGATGAAGCGTAAGGAGCTCTGATGATAAACTCCAAAGTCCAATCCGGAGTCAATTATGCTATTTATATGTGATAAATTAATCGCTTAAACGCTCAAGTGATTATGCACTGTTTACCTTGAAAGAGATATGTCTACATAAGATTAGGCTCAGGCCTACGGCTATATCATTGCATGTATTATACACTGACAGCTGCTGCTACAGCTCAGATGCATATTGAGCTGTTGTACTTGTAATTTATGCACATTGAGCTAGGATCCCAATATTTCAGGCGTTCTAGATCAGTAACACAATGTAAGTATTGGGAGAGGGACACGATATGGCGCACTGGACTAAAATATTTAGATAGTCACATGAAAGTGAATCGAGCGAGCAAAATGATAGACTCTTTTAAAATTATTATCAAATTTGGGGACATAGGCCTGGTATCCCATTTTTACTTTTTCCCCTTTCATTATTATTTTTCTTCACTGTCTTTTGTTTATCTAGGTCTTAGACATTTTTGGGACGGGAGTGGGCAACAGTGGCATACCTTGGGTCAAGGCATAGGGGGACACAAGCAAACATTTCCATCACTTAATGGGCGCGCGAAGCGCGTTCAATTGACAGGTATACTGACCTAAAAGAGGCATTAAACGTGTATATCTCACTGATCAAATAATGTGAGCTAGAAGTAAAGTTTTAAAATCATGCGAGCGCGAATAAGCGCGAGTTGATTTTTTCGTATACGGTATAATGACCCCAACTAAAGACATTTGAAGGATTATTTTTTAAGGAATTCATGAAGAGCATATATATCTCTCACTATAGTCTTCTAATGCGAGCGCCAAACACTTGCTGATTATACCCAAGTACATGAAGCATTTTTGCAGTCGATCATGAACATGATAATATCTCACTAATCAATTTGGAGCGCGAAGCGCGAGCTGAAAATCTTTGAAATTCAGAACTGAAGATGGACAATCTAAGGCTTGTTTGCAGGAATTCACCAAGACCACACCTGTCTCACTAACCAAATTGTTTGATATTAAGACCGAAAAAGGAACATTTCAAAGACCGTTTTTAGACATTCATGAAGAGCAGACATATCTCATCATGTTTTATATTTAGACCTTAAAGGTCAAGTCCACCTCAGAAAATTGTTGATTTAAATCAATAGAGAAAAATCAGACAAGCACAATGCCGAAAATTTCATCAAAATCGGATGTAAAATAAGAAAGTCATGACATTTCAAAGTTTCGCTTATTTTCAACAAAATAGTTATATGAACGAGCCAGTTACATCCAAATGAGGGAGTCGATGATGTCACTCACTCACTATTTCTTTTGTTTTTTATTGTTTGAATTATTCAATATTTCAATTTTCACGAATTCACCGATTAGGACCTCCTTGCCTGAAGCAAAAAAAATGTTTAAAAAATGGATTTCCACATATTCAGGGAGGAATGAAACTTCATTTCGCATGACAATGACGAGAAAATCAAAATATTTCATATTTCACATAATACAATACAAAAGAAATAGTGAGTGAGTGGTGTCGTCAGTTTCCTCATTTGCATACCGACCAAGATATGCATATAACTGTTTTGTGAAATATAGCGAAACTTTAAAATGTCATAACTTTCTTATTTTACATTCGATTTTGATGAAATTTTCAGTGTTATGCTTGTTGACTTTTTCTCTTTTTATTCAAATTAAGTTTTTGTTGGGGTGGACTTGTCCTTTATAGGAGGCCATGACTTTAAGTAGTCATGAAAAAGAAGCACCTGTCACTACATAAAACAATATTAACTCGAAGTGCGAGGAAATAATATATTTGGTGTATATTGACTTGAAAACGGGATGCTATATACAACAGGATATTAAACCGATAATGTAAGCACCAGGAATGATGAACACATAGGCCCTAAGCAAATTATGTTTCATAAAGTTATGAAAAATATTTCTTATACAATGTAATATGATATGACATAATATGCAATAATTCTTCCCCACTACGTTTCTTTCTTTCTCACTCTTTTTCTCCATTTCTCCATTTTTTTGCCAGGCGATGGGAGGGGGGGGGGCACGTGCCTCTCCCGAAGTCACGCCGCTGGTGGGCAACACCCTCTTAGGTCCATTCATCTGTTCCACTCCTGCAGAGAAAATGACTATTAATTACAGACACAAATTTCTATCCCCAATCTATAAGAATATTTTGAAATATTTTTTTTTTCAACTAAAATAAATCTCTGAAACAATGAATTTCAAACGTTTGATCCCTTTTTCCCTTATGTTATGGAGATCTGCATGATTATAGGCCTACTCTTCGTCTGTCTACCAGTGTTATTTGTGTGATCTCATCCAGCTCCCCATTCGTTTCCCATCCCATCATACACCTGCGTATCTTTATTTGAGGGTCTGTTGTAGTGAAAAAGCGAAGCGTCCAATCCACTATGTATATATTATATACATGCACTGGAAAAGCATTGATGTTTCACATAACTTTGAAATTGATACTTTATTTACCACAATCTTCATAAAAAACATACAAATCAAGAAGTATAAATATTTCAATAAAATACATTATAACAAAAGTGAGTATATTTAAGAATAGTGGAAGGATCACTGAAAAGTTACAAGGAACTTACAAGTTAGTGATCCTGAAATTAACACAAAACAACACAATTAAAAAACAAATGCAGTAAGGAAATGCAGAACAGCAAACATAACAAAAGTATACAATTGGATCTATATCAGTATTACTATTAGTATTAGACTTTCTGCATGAAATGTATTTTTAAATGTCTTTTAAAGCTTTGAAGAGTTTTGCAATGCTTGATATTTTGAAGGATCTTATTCCAAATAATGGGACCCCTGCATAAAAATATGTTGTTTGAGAAAGAATAAACTTCAACTTAAAGAAGGAGATAGGTGACTACAATCTGGAATGGGGGAGCGGTAAGGGTAAAACAAAACGCTACAAAATATGAGAATATGTCGCTGACAACTTTAATTAAGCAATCTCAAAGTTTTATAAACCAGGTATATATTCCAGGTCCGATTTCTACACTTTTTTTCTCTCCTTTCACATAAACATTTCATTACAAAGGTTTGATTGAGAAAAATTATTCAACATTAACACTAAACATTAACACTATGTACTAAAATTAACCAATGCATTAGTAGGAGGTAGCGGGATTGTTTATTGATAAACAAAGGTTGGCTCTAGGAGGGGGGGTGGATAGCCGGTATAAATAATCCGTGTTTGTCAACGACCCATCCACGGAGAAAAAAAATCGATATTCGTCGCCCGTCCGCCCGCCCGCTCACTCCTCCAAAAACAAACGTGACAAATAGGTATTACAGTGATCATGGATAGGTCCATGCAGTGATCTACTTCGTTAGCGACTTGATTGTTTATTACTTTCAAATCCATCTGACGATAGACTTATACATTTTCTTTTTTCCAAATCATGCCATGTCTATTTTCTCTGATACGATTAGCGACCATTTTCTTCATTTATGAATAACGATTCTTTTCCTCATTTATGAATAGCGAACATTTTTATCCCATATATCGAGCATATGAATCTTGATTCAGCATTATGAACATTTAATTAGCAACCAACCATTAATTAATTAATATGTTATGAATAGGGGCCCCTCTTCAGTTTTCTGAATAATGGATGATTTCGCAAAACGCGCTTAGGATGATACCTCAAGGAAAATTGTGAATTGTGGACCGTATATCGGGCATTGGAAAGTACATACCAAGATGCGTTTTTTATGGATAGAAAATTATCCATAAATGAAGAAGAAATCATCAAAATCATTTTTTTTATGAATCGACGATCAGAGTTAGTTTTTTTATTTAGTTGTCGTTGATATATCATAGGTTTTCGTTTTTCTAAAGGAATTCGTTTTGTAAAAGTATATACCTGCGAGCCTGAAGGACAGGCGCGGATCTAGGGGAGGGGGTTGAAGGTGCTATATATATGATTTCATTTCTATAGGGTTAGGGTTACATATATATATATATAGTTTTCCTTATATAGGTTTATTATTAATGTGATATTGGAGATTTATGGGCTAACTTAATATATACATTGGATTTTATTGCAATAAAAACTATCAAAATACAATCACAAGCAGTCAAAGACTGAAATAAGTGAATGTTTACATACAAATAGAAACACAACAAAATATAAAGTCAACATTATAAATAAATATTAAATAGAATACAAATTCATAAAGATGAAAAAGTAATGTATCGTAAGTAAATACAAGAGGCCATAAGTACTACAAAGTGTCAGCAAAGAAGAAACAATGGGAGTGAAAAATTAAGAAGAAAGAGGAGATCAGAGAAGATGAGAGAAGGAAAATAGGGATAAGACAAAGAGAAGGGAAAACAAGAGTGAAATTTTGTAAGAGAATAAGAAGCAACATTAAGAATAAAAAATGATAACCTTAACTGTTTATCTATCCCCAACCCCCTTACAACACAATCATAAAAGTTAGAGTTCGCCAAGTGTGTATGTCAATCAGGGCTTATTTCTCATCTGGTCAAATAAGTCGAAGTTTGGGCATAATAATTGATCAGGGATTGGCTAGCTATGTCCAAGTACTTGGACCAAACATTCATTCTCTCAGACCCCATATGACACACCCAAACTATATGACTCCTCTCACATTCTTTTAACACTGCATAACCCAGTGTATCTTACATGGTGTTTAGGCCTCGTTCCTTGAATACCCCTTTTATGTGAACAGTCCTCTTTAGAGAATGAGAAAGAGCGCGCCCAAGTGAATAGCGATCGGTCGCTCACAATAGAGTGTCCGAAGTTTCCTGGGCGATGCGGCGATGCATAGCGAGCGGGTTGGTGTGTTGGTTGCCTAGTAACTTTATTGATAGGACCCCACGCCAGTTTTGTTGATAGGGGCCTACACGCAGGCAGATATCTTAGTTGTGGGTCAAATTTTCTTCAGCACAGGTGCAAGCGCGCGGCTTCGTCGTGAACCAGCGTAATTTCTTCTAAACAACCGTTCGTAGTTTAACAAGTTTAGTACAAGAAAATCCATATCGGAACCATAAACAGGAAACATCTTGGATAAGATTCATACCGAATTCTTTAAGGTAAATATGATTATTTAGAGGGAATTTTGTTCTGTTTGTGAGTAGAGTAAACTAAAGAAGACCGCACACCGGGAAGGACCATCTTGATTTTTGTTTTCAAAACACTCAATATGCCAAGACGAAAAGACTCAAGATTTCAGTTTAAATGTGTTGAAACCCATGTTTCTGTGAGTAATAACATAGCAAAGGAGAAGAAGTTGTAGAAGACGTATTATGGTAGTAGTTATGATTGAAAAAAATAGTAGGAGTAGGATGGAAGTACATGTACATGCGGTAGCCATATTTGTATAATCGCCGTTGTCATGGGTGTGGTAGTAGAAGCAATATACTGACTTATAGTTTTATAATGAAAATATATATTTACATTCCTCTGCATATATACCCAAAATCTTGTACACATTAATGTTGGTCAACATGCCTATTGATTGATGCTAACTTAGTTTTCCTAACCAGAACCCAAGAAAAGTTATGTATGAAACGTGTAGTTAATTATATCTACCAAACAAGTATTTTACCTTACTATTGGGTTATTATTTTTCTTAGTGTTTTACTTTATGATTGTTATTATTTCTTCTGTTTCAGATTTATGATTGTATTTGATGTTTTCTTATTTCATGATAGTTCTCAGTCTCACCTAACCATATTTCCTCCATCTTTTCTTGTAGGTATAAAGTGAAAACTAGGATAAAATAGAAAGATGGCTGCAGGCTATACTCCTACCAAACCTAGAGCTCCAATTGCAGCATCCTTTGCTGGTCCTGGTCCCAATGTCCTCCTTCCCAGTAACATTGGCCAAGGAACGGCCATCACCAAGAGACAGATGCCCATTTATTCATTCGGTATTCGTCACAGATCGTTTAGCACCGACTGCAGTCCAGGACCATGCCATAACTACCCTTCTAAAGTCACTAGGAGAGGAAATGATGGCACTCCACACTATTCCCTGTACGACCGTCCTAAGGACATGACCGCATTTAAGACACCAGGACCAGGAGCTTATTCTCCTGAAAAAGCAGGACCAAGTTCCCATTTTCATGCTCCTGCATACGGCCTTAGGTCGAGGACAAAAGGAGTCAAGTGTGATAAGTCCCCAGGTAATTATATCCAGTAGTGGACCATGACCCGAAGGAGACAAAGCATTGAGGGGCACTGCATTGTTTTTGAACAATGCCGTGCCCCCCATGCTTTGTCTCCTCGGGGTCACAGTCCGCCACTGATTATATCTCATACTTGGTAATCTCTGAGAAGCTGAAGATCAAGACAGAGAGAAAGGGTTGCTGATTTGTCACATTATGAGGGGTTTATAGTTCATGTACCAGTCCTCTTTAATAACCCTCTCCCCAAAGTAGAATGTTTGATATAATAAACCAATCTGCTATGTTCAATTCTATTTTTGTGGCAGCGGTGGGATACACTTTCCATTCAAATTTCTTATGACTCAAGTTACTAAAGTAATAATAGACTTGTCTACATGATGAATGTCACAATGGGTCACCCATGAAACTAATTCAGTCATGACTAGGTTAAGTTATGATAAACAAGTTCCATCAGCTCCCCTTTACCAAGAAACTTTTTAGTGTTTTGAAGTTTGGTTTGTTTAATGTCATTAAATGCATTCATATCAGTTGTTCCACTTCATGATGGGTGTATCTTAAGATTTGAAATGTTAAACATATTCATGATCTGGGTTTAAATTCTTTTGTTTTATTTGTTTGTTTGTCCTCAGCTCCCAATAGCTACACTTTACCCAAGATCCTTGGTGGATACTCCCCTGTGAAGCCATCGGGAGCAAGGTACTCTCTTAGGGATCGCCCCAAGGTTGGAAGCTTTGCTGAAGATCTGCAGAAAACTCCTGGACCAGGATCACATGATGTTGTAGAGCCATCCATCTACAAGCATAAATCCCCTAGCTATTCAATGATTGGAAGAAACCAGATGCCAAGTGATAGTACACGCAAACCAGGCCCAGGAGCACACAGTCCAGAGAAGGTATGTGTGTCTTGTCTTCTTGATAAAAACTTTAATAGTACTGTTCAAAGTTTACATGATTTTTAGGGGCTGTGGAATGGTTTTCAAAGTGGGGGGGGGGGGGAGCTGACCATGTAAAGAATCACAATCATATGGTCATTTTTACCTTTTTGTACATGGTTTTGGAAAAAAGTGGGGGGGGGGGGCTTCAGCTTCTGCTTCCGCAGCCCCTGATTTGTAATGTAAAGTTCAAAGCTTACACCTAGGCCATGGTTAATTCTGCCTTTTGATTATTTTAATGGTGGCAGTAGTTGGATGAATGTGCAACATAAATCCAAATGGATCAAAGCTAAAGAAGAAATAATGTGAGATGATGCTGTTATAGAAGCTTTATTGTAATCAATTGGAAGATTGCATTTTGAATATCATCATCATTGTTATGTGGCAAGTAAATATTATGTTGAAAATTTTCTGTGTCATATGAGGACCTTTCTGAGTCTAATAGGGTCATTGAACCTGTCCAGAGTTATTTATTGAACAGGAAAGAGTTGCGTTCAAACGCAAGTCCCAAATGATTGTTGATTGGTTGAAGATCAAGTTTCGCATAATTTTTAGAGTTGCGATTGATTGCAACGGGCCCCAGATCAGCCTTGATTATTGATGGTATTGGTGAGTAGGTGAAGTTATTCTCATTTCCATTTTTTTTCTCTTTTCCACCACCACAGGTCACAGTCAACAAAAGGATGGCTCCTAAATTCTCCTTTGGTGTCCTTCATTCAGAGTATACCACACCTCTTATTGAGCAGCCTTGTGATTAAAGCATCTTCTATCAATACTTTTAGTTTACTTGGTAAGTCATTTGTCTCATTAGAAAAAGGTTCAATTTGCAAAGAACCCCCCCCCCCTCTCCTGTTTATTAAATACAAATACCATCTTTATATCATACAAAACTAAAAGAAGAAGTAAAAATTTCTAATTTTTAAAGTTGATAAACATACATTTTTAATATGCCTCCAAAACAAATAAAACACTAGTAATTGTAAATCAAGGATGACAGCATTTCTTAATATTGCCTTTCATAATCTATATACATTTGTTTTATATTTTTTACATCACTGATTTGAACTATGTATCAGTGCAGGGAGATGGGAGTAGATCATTCCCTGAACTTTAAATGTTGTTATGGGTTATATAATCTCTTATTGATGTATTCATATTGATTTTGTGTTAAATTGCTTTCAAATATCAATTATCTATTAATGTCATTTTCCTTGTCTTTTTCTTTTATTTACAGATACATGCAAAGTTTGGGTACTACCACATAGAGTGTATGCAGCAGTGTCTATCTTGGATAAAATCATGGATTTTTCTGCCACAATCTACATTGGTGTCAACTTAAACAGGCTAAAGACATTGAAACATCAGCAACATCATATTTAAAAAATAAGATTGTGGCAACAAAAATGGACAACAATTTGTGAAAAATCTTAGAAGCCTGGAGAGTTTTCTGAAATATTGTCAAGATTTATCCTGCTGCATGAAAGCTATTCAAACATAAAGATTCTCACTCTGTCAAAAGAGAGAAAAGTCTTATTATTTATGGCTTGTGAATGACAAGGAAATCAGATATATTTGTAATGTGTATTCAACAACCGTCCATTGCATAGTTACAATTAGAGCTTCAACGAATATGCAAATCATTGAAAATAAGTGTTATATAATCTGTGTAATGTAACATTGATTAATGTACGCATGAGGTGTTTATTCTTATGTGAATTTATTAGACTAATGTCAACATGAAAAAATTACTGATAGCATGTGTAAATATGAACAACGGAACAAAAATGTTGACGTATTGTATTCTCATACAAACCTGCTTTAGCTTACAACTTACAAGTATTATTATTTTGATGCAGGAGTCACCAACTTCCTTTCTTCTAATATCCTGCATGTGCCATATTCAAGCAATTCACATTTGGTGCCAGTAACAAGTCTTCTCACTCCTTAGTGATAGAATCATAAAACTCACAATTTACTTCCAAATATGCAACGATCAAGAACAAATGAACCGGTAATCATTCTGAGTTAACTTATATGCTTGAGCAAGAAGGAAAAAAGCAATCTTGAGTGCGAAATTTGTAATCATTTTCCTTCCGAAACAGTATTCCAGTAAACTGTAGTTACTTCAAAATGAACAGTATGCAAAGTTGGGTTATTTTATTAGACATGGTGAATCTCCTATCCGTCCACATGGTTTAACAGTATTATATGCTTGTTTAGTATATTAATGTTTTCCACATACTCATGGTATGATGCTTTATTACAAGATGTATGCTGAAAATACATGTATGGTCATAAGCAGTATATAAAGTCAGTGTTTGAATTTTGCAGTATTATTTACAATGGCTTTTTATATATCATTTCACTTGTTGCAAGAACATGTTTTAAACAGTTATTTTTAATGTGTATATGCATTTACATATATGTGAAGCAGTAGTGTAGGCTATTGATGCATAGGAAGTTGTTCTATTTTAGAAACAGAATATTTATCAATCCATGACCAGTTCACAAATAGTCATTTCAGCCAGCATTCCAATTTTTTAATATTTGTATTTTTGTCGAATGTAACTAATCAGAAAAATTTGGTTAATATTTCATCAAAATGATTGGATTCTGTAACTTTTCAAATAATTATTGGGTAATTTGAATATTGCAGAATCTTCTCATTTTCAGCTATTGAACATTGTGTAAAGATCATAATTTGAACGTGCTTGCCTCACAATTATCAAAGTACAAAAAATGTACTTTTGTTGTAAAAAGTAGAATATATGGCTTTGTGTGCGTGTGCTATAATCATGATAATGTATTTTGTAACCTCCAATACTGTATATCAGCACAATGTTCACCAAATTTGAAATTCTGATTGGAAAAAGAAAAATCCTTCTTTAAATTGATTTTCCAGCTGGTTTTGGAAAGGTTCATAATCCTGAACACTACACTTACATGAACGATCTTTAAAAGAACTTTCAGAACAAATATCGTCTTGTGCCTATGCTTGTGAATGAATGTTGTGGTAAATCAATTGGAACTATATATCGCTATAAATTTTCTACATGTATTTTAAATTTGTTGAACAATTTACAATGTTGATAATTATTGTATATATCTTGCTTCATTGCTTTATGTAATAAATGTAAACTTAATGCTATTTGATATATCATGACAGAACTGTGTTTTCTGGTTGTACATTTACTATGAAAATGCAGTAGGCCTACTACAGTCATGTATGATATTAATAAAGGGATATGAAGATTGAGATCACTGGGAGATCCAGGGGGCACATCTGGCCCATGCCCCACCCCCCCCCTTTGAGAAGCAAAATACAAAAATTTTATGTAAAAATGCCATTAAAACAGAAGTGTGCCACCCTTTCGGTTTATTGTTTTAAAGGGGAAGTTCACCCTGAAAAAAAGTTTATTGTAAAAATAGCAGAAAAAATAATGAAAAATATTGCCGAAGGTTTGAGAAAAATTCATCAAATAATTAAAAAGTTATTAGAATTTCAATTATTTGATTTGTGACGTCATATGCGAGCAGCATTCGTACATAGTGAATGGTAAAAAATCAATGAAATGTCATTTTCTCAGAAAATTGAAAATGGTTTTTACTGTACCTTTTGTATATCAATAGACAAATCATTTCACACCCGATCATGAATAGAAAACAAAATCAAGTCATCAGGAACCATATAAACTTTGAAATTCATGCGTTTTATATAACATAACACATGGGGCAGCTGCTCGTTTATGACGTCACAAATCCAGAACTTTGAACTCTAATAACTTTCTTACTCTTTAACGGATTTTCCTCAAACCTTCACCAATATTTTTTACTATTTTTTCTGCTATTTTTACAACAAAGTCTTCTTCAGGGTGAACTTCCCCTTTAAGGGACGGAATATCCTTAATTTTTGGTTTAAAAACCTTCTTTTTGCTTGTCAAATTTTTCTTTGGAGAAATGTGCCCCCCCCCCACTTTTGGAAAAATCTTGGATCTGCCCCTGAGTGAGATGTAACACTGGGGAAGGAAAAGAAGCATGGTGGAGAGATGGGGGGTGAATGCACACGCGTCAGAGAGAGAGATAGATGTGGGGGGGGGGGGTGAAGCGCGGTAGATGCGTGTGGTAGAAAGAAGAAAGGGAGAGCTCCCTCCCCCCCCCCAGATAAGGAGAGCAATGGATTGAAAGAGAGCAGTCTATAGACCACTCTAGTTTTAGGGAAACATGAAGGCGGCAGGTAATGGAAGGAGATTTTTAAAAAACGGAAAGAGGGAGGAGGCGTTGGAGCTTTCGCAATTCCACGGAGCCTTCTCATTGGTGGATACTTTTCTCAAGTGATCTCACCGATCAATACATTTTTTTTTCCGTGATCAATACTCGTATCATATCACTGATCTCTATAATAGAGATCAGTGTATCATATACATTGCAGAATGATGAGAACAATCTGCAACGAAGATGGCGCTGTTCAGAAATAATGAATGACTGCATTTATCATTTTCGATTGTGTCACCATGGACCCTACGGTGTCACAAATCAACTTCTACAAATTTGCTTACAATTTTTTAACTCGTCGCGGCACCGAGATTTTTTAAATTGGGGGGGGGGGGGTGGGGGTGGAGGGTAAATGAAAATATATCGAGGGCAATGGCGGATACTCTACATGGTTTTATTTTCATTAGTTTATTAGGTCTTGATACCATTGATTTTATTTTGTTAAAGAGCGAGTTCTCATTGATAAAAACGTTTATTGTGAAAATTGCGGGAAAATGATTATATAATAACACTAATAATGAATAATAATTAATGTGATTTCTAAGGCGCCAAATCCATTTAAATCTAAACTTTGCTCAAAATGCACAGGTGAAGAGAGAGATACACGGCAAAAACTGTGGTGTTAACCTGTGTACATAGTTATTTTACACCGGTGTCCAATTGGTGGTGTTAGTTTTACACCTGAGGTGTTATTACAACACCTATGGTTGTTACATTTACACTCTTTGGTGTTATGTTCAATCTCTAGGGTGTTATTTTAACACCTCAGGGTGTGGTCCTCTATCAACACCAATTGGTGTCAGTTTTAACACCACAGATTTTACAGTGTAGGGGAAAGCTATATGAAATCATTATTATTGTTATTATCATGCAGAGTGAATCAATATACAGATCTGTCTAGAAAGGGAATTGATGAAAATCCACCAATAATTGATAAAACTATTCGATTTTTTATGACGTCACATGGAGTCTCACCATATATGGTTAAGTAAAATATCATTGTCAATGAAATTTCTCAAATTAAGAAAGAAAGAAAGGATAAAGAAATATGCCTGATTCATGGAATATTATATCAACAGAAAAATTATATCACATCCGCTCATGAAAGAAGAAATATCTAAAGTCATCATGAACAATTCCAAAATTGAAAATTTAAGAATATTACATAACAATAATGGGGCAGCTGCTTGTAAATATACATCATGTCGCAGACAAAAAAAAATTTTCTTAACCTTTATTTTGATGGAATTTCATCAAACATTCACTTATATCTTTTTTTTCCATGGTATGCCTTTTATTATTTACAATACTATACGTCAGTGTGAACTCGGCCCTCTTTGACTTGAATCAGCCTTGACTCATATAGTAAAAAATAAGAATGTCGTAATCAAGCTGCGAAGATGGCAGTAATATTTTGATTGGCTGATCCTGTTCAATAAAACTTAAAAAAAATTGACAGTTTGAATGATGATGTAGATTGGCCAAAGACGGGAGGTGCGAAGCGGGAGTGCTAGACTAGAGATATCAGAAAAAAATATATCAAAAGGTTTAATAATTTGTGACGTCATATTCCTACGGCAGCCAGCCCCCCTTACAAATGCAAAAAAAATATTTCTAATGATCATGATGGCATTCTTTTTTTTTCTTTCATGTGCGGGTGGGAAATTGTTTCATGAGTCTATATTATTGGTGACTTTTCTTAAATCAATTGTCTGATCTTTTATTTTAAGAAAAATGAATATTTATTTAGGCCTATCTTATTAGTAGCTGTTACAAATTATGACGTCACAAATAAAATAGAATTGTAATAACTTGTCATATCAATTTGTTGTGTACAAAAAACGCTCCTCTTGTAAGGCATAAAAATGGGACGTTTAACGCACAGTCACTAATACGCGCCGCTGTCTTCGCATCGTGCAGGCAGTCTACGTGTATAGTGGCGGGCTGCTACATTGCAGTGCAGGGGTGTTAAACTTACATATCGTGAGCGCACTCAGCTGCGTGTTTTCACTTCTTCTCCTTTCTCTCCTTTTCTTGTCATTTTTCCTCGCATTACTTGTTTTCATAAATTTCCCTCTCACTTTCCTTGTTTTCTCACTCCCTTCAGTTTTGTAACTCTTCTTGATCACTTGCATTCATTGGCACACCCCCCGGTCAAAAATGGTACGGTCCTATCCAACATACACTCAAGTCGTCGCTGTACGAATAATGAAAACGTGCAAAATTCTTCACGCGCTGCGTTAATGCCTAGCTATGCGTGTGTACTGTGTACACACAATGCCATCGGCTGAACCCGCCAAACTATAGTGACCAATTATTGCAAAAGCTTTTGCAAATGTGAAAAGTGACAGAGGTTTTTTTTATCCAATCAAAATCATTCTTAGGTATTCGCAATCTACAGCATTTTCTGCAAAATGTCTTTTTTTGATAGGGTCTATTGTGACGTATATATTTTTTTACAACAATGTGAAGTCGCACCAAACGTTTCGTTTCCCGCACTTGCCCATTGGCTCATGTATGGCAGTGAGTCCAAACTTCGCGCGTGTCCAAACTTCGCGGACGGTCATTATTGACAATCCCAGCCAGTATGGTTGGAACTACCCCTTATCGACCACCTAATCTTCTAAGCATCGTATCTGTGAAAATATTCATCAATTTTACCCAGTTTTCGTCTCATTTGTGCAGAAAATTAAGCAGATCAGATTCCCACGTTTCGCACGGCGACTCCGATTCGATCCGCGTATATATCGACGAACAACGAATACGACGATTTTACATTTGCTCATTTGCACCCATCTTTTGAAACCGACCACCCGCGATACACTAAGTTTACGGCCGATTCTTGTCGCGGTGGCGAAGAATTTCAACTCTTCCAAATCAGTTCTATGATGTCAACATGCTAAATGTTCGTCTCACTACTTCCATTGCGAGCTCCGGTACATGATTCGACGATTGACGACGGAAATTTGTTCTAAAGCCGTTTCCTATCGGATTTCTTGGTTTTTCAGCGGGGTCTGGATCTGGTCAATACAATTTTGATTAATTCTACTCAATTTATACTTTTTGTTGCTTCCTTTTTTCTCGTAAAATCAATTTTTACCGTTTCTATGGACACTGCGCCTACTCTCCCGCGCGTATCGTTTGTAATACGCAATAATTTTAACGCGCGCAAGGTGGTCGGTTTCAAAAGAGGTGGTCGATATGTGGTAGTCTCACTCATATCCTTAAAATCTGACATCATCAATGTGAAAAGCGACCTAAAATTACCCTTCGCTGAAAGTTTCTTTAGGATTAGTCCAGTAGTCATGAAAATATTGGCAAAAGATCGGCAAATTTGT